>NW_028318245.1:2577500-2630000 GCF_062004578.1 Staurois parvus | reverse complement strand
AGGCAGGAGAGACATGGACACTTTTCTGATCAATTTTGGAGGGAGAACAGGAGCCCAGCTGTGAGATTGACATTTCCACTTATTCCACTGATGGGGGGAGGAGCTAAATCTCCAGTTGTTTGTGAATTCTGACATTTCTTCCATTTCTCTCCATCAGATGGCGCTGATGTCAGGAATTCCTCAGAGAGATGTCTTCTATTATCTGCTGATTGGAAGTCAGAAGATAATGCCATCACACAGGATTCTCCAGGAGTGAATCCAAATACACCATATATCCATCACAGACCTTCCTGTCCGGAGACCTCAATGGATCCCTCTGATCAGGGGGAATCTTCTGACCAATCACATACTAGGAGTGCAAATGTGCATTTAGGATCCCACACTGCAGAGAGATCAACAGATCCATCTAATCCCGAGGAATCTTCCGCACCCCATGAAGGAGCTCACCGAGGGGACAATCTATTCTCATGTTCAGAGTGCGGGAAATGTTTCACTAAGAAAGGAAATTTAATTCAGCACCAGAAAATTCACACGGGTGAGCGTCCTTATTCATGTTCAGAGTGCAGGAAATGTTTCTATAAAAAAACTCATCTTGTTACACATCAGAGAATTCACACAGGTGAGCGTCCCTATTCATGTTCAGAGTGCGGGAAATCTTTCACTCAGAAAGGAATCCTTGTTACACATCAGAGAATTCACACGGGTGAGCGTCCCTATTCATGTTCAGAGTGCAGGAAATGTTTCCCTTTGAAAGAAGAACTTGTTGTTCATCAGAGAATTCACACAGGTCAGCGTCCTTATTCATGTACACAGTGTGGGAAATCTTTCATTCATAAAGGAGACCTTGTTAAACACCAGAGAATTCACACAGGTGAGCGTCCTTATTCATGTACACAGTGCAGGAAATCTTTCATTCATAAAGGAGACCTTGTTAAACACCAGAGAATTCACACAGAGGAGCGTCCTTATTCATGTACACAGTGCGGGAAATCTTTCGCTCGTAAAAGAGAACTTGTTGTACATCAGAGAAATCACACAGGTGAGTGTTCTTATTCATGTTCAGAGTGTGGGAAATCTTTCGTTTGTAAAGGAGCCCTTGTTAAACATCAGAAAATTCACACGGGTGAGCGTCCTTATTCATGTTCAGAGTGCGGAAAATGTTTCACTCAGAAAGGAATCCTTGTTACACATCAGAGAATTCACAAGGGTGAGCGTCCTTATTCATGTTCAGAGTGTGGGAAATCTTTCACTCAGAAAGGAATCCTTCTTACACATCAGAGAATTCACACGGGTGAGCGTCCTTGTTTGTGTTCAGAGTGTGGGAAATCTTTCATTCATAAAAGAGTCCTTGTTAAACATCAGAAAATTCACACGGGTGAGCGTCCTTATTCATGTTCAGAGTGTGGGAAATGTTTCCCTTCGAAAGAAGAACTTGTTGTTCATCAGAGAATTCACACAGGTGCGCGTCCCTTTTCGTGTTCAGAGTGCTGGAAATCTTTAATTCATAAAGGAGACCTTGTTAAACACCAGAGAATTCACACAGGTGAGCGTCCTTATTCATGTTCAGAGTGCGGGAAATCTTTCACTCATAAAGGAGACCTTGTTATACACCACAGAATTCACACGGGTGAGCGTCCTTATTCATGTACACAGTGCGGGAAATCTTTCCCTCGTAAAGGAGACCTTGTTGTACATCAAAGAAATCACACAGGTGAGTGTCCTTATTCATGTTCAGAGTGTGGGAAATCTTTCGCTTGCAAAGGAGACCTTGTTAAACATCAAAAAATTCACACGGGTGAAAGTCCTTATTCATGTTCAGAGTGCGGGAAATGTTTCCTTAAAAAATCTCATCTTGTTACACATCAGAGAATTCACACAGGTGAGCGTCCTTATTCATGTTCAGAGTGCGGGAAATCTTTCACTCACAAAGGAATCCTTGTTATACATCATAGAATTCACACGGGTGAGTGTCCTTATTCGTGTTCAGAGTGCGGGAAATGTTTCACTTCCAAAGGAGAACTTGTTGTTCATCAGAAAATTCACACAGTTGAGCGTCCTTATTCATGTTCAGAGTGCGGGAAATCTTTCATTCATAAAAGAGCCCTTGTTAAACATCAGAAAATTCACATAGGTGAGTGTCCATATTCATGTTCAGAGTGCGGGAAATCTTTCAATAGAAAAGAAAACCTAGTGCAACACCAGTGTTTGCGAAATCTTTCTATAGGAAATATTAGTCTTTTTAACAACAGAAAAGTGTAATGTGGATGGTGGGAGGAGAGCTGTCAGAGAATGTAGTGTGGATGGGGGAGGAGATCTATCAGAGAATGTAGTGTGGATGGTGGAGGAGAGCTGTCAGAGAATGTATTGTGGATGGGGGAGGAGATCTATCAGAGAATGTAGTGTGGATGGTGGGGGAGAGCTGTCAGAGAATTTAGTGTGGATGGTGGGGGGAAAGCTGTCAGAGAATGTAGTGTGGATGGTGGGGGGAGGAGAGCTATCAGAGAATGTAGTGTGGATGGTGGGGGAGGGGAGCTGTCAGAGAATTTAGTGTGGATGGAGGAGGAGAGCTGTCAGAGAATGTAGTGTGGATGGTGGAGGAGAGCTGTCAGAGAATGTAGTGTGGATGGAGGGGGGAGGAGAGCTGTCAGAGAATGTAGTGTGGATGGTGGAGGAGAGCTGTGAGAGAATGTAGTGTGGATGGTGGGAGGAGAGCTGTCAGAGAATGTAGTGTGGATGGTGGAGGAGAGCTGTTATAGAATGTAGTGTGGATGGAGGGGGGAGGAGAGCTGTGAGAGAATGTAGTGTGGATGGTGGGGGAGGAGAGATGTCAGAGAATGTAGTGTGGATGGTGGAGGAGAGCTTTCAGAGAATGTAGTATGGATGGGGGAAGGAGAGCTGTCAGAGAATGTAGTGTGGATGGTGGGATAAGAACTGTCAGAGAATATAGTGTGGATGGTGGAGGAGAGCTGTCAGAGAATGTAGTGTGGATGGTGGAGGGAGGAGAGCTGTCGGAGAATGTAGTGTGGACGATGGTGGAGGAGAGCTGTCGGAGAATGTATTGTGGATGTTGGGGGGAGGAGAGCTGTCGGAGAATGTAGTGTGGATGTGGGAGGAGAGCTGTCAGAGAATGTATTGTGGATGTTGGGGGGAGGAGAGCTGTCAAAGAATGTAGTGTGGATGGTGGAGGAGAGCTGTCAGAGAATGTAGTGTGGATGTTGGGGGGAGGAGAGCTGTCAGAGAATGTAGTGTGGATGGTGGGAGAAGAGCTGTCGGAGAATGTAGTGTGGATGGTGGAGGAGAGCTGTCAGAGAATGTAGTGTGGATGGTGGGGAGGAGAGCTGCCAGAGAATGTAGTGTGGATGGTGGGGGGAGGAGAGCTGTCACAGAATGTAGTGTGGATGTTGGAGGAGAGCTGTCAGAGAATGTAGTGTGGATGGGGGGGAGAGCTTCTGAGGAACTGTCCCTTTATGACAGTGTTTCTCAACTCCAGTCCTCATGGACCCCCAACAGGTCATGTTTTCAGGATTTCCCTCAGATGAAACAGCTGTGGTAATTACTAAGGCAGTGAAACTGATCAAATCACCTGTGCAAAATAATGGAAATCCTGAAAACGTGACCTGTTGGGGGTCCATGAGGACTGGAGTTGAGAAACACTGCTTTATGATAACATTTTGCCCTTTCTGTTTCAGTTTTCTCTCCTTGGTAAAGCTGTATATGTTTAGCAGATGTTATGTAGACAGACATTCTACACTGTTTGTTTAGGGAAATGTGACCTTGTAGTCTTTCACTTCTATAGCGTTAATAGTGTATTGGGTTGTAGGGTTTTTGTTGTGGATGGGGAAAACCCGGTGGCAGGCTGTCTGGTGGGGGTGAAGCTGTATATACTGAGCTGTGTTCAATAAAGATTGATTCATTTCACCCTACATGAAGTTCCGACTCGTGGTTTGGGATAGCAGGGACGGATTGGCTTTGAGCTCTAATACCTGCCTTGGCAGAGCGCTGGAAGAATTGCAGGACAAGGGGACCATTGGCTGAGATGCATCGCTCCGCACGAGGAACCCCAGGTGGAACGGTTCTGCCACAACTGGTTGGCAGCGGTTGGATCTTTCCTCATTGCGAAGAAAGTCCAAACCACCAACCGGGACCACATCTTTTTCATGGAGACATCCCTGCTCAGCCAGATGGATATACGGGACCTCCGGAAGCCAGCTCTCCAAAGCCTGCTTGTCTTTGTCCTTGGGGGGGTATCGCTGGCTCCAAGACCAGAGAGGAATTGTTGGACGAGATTATGGCCCTAGACCAAGCGGATGCACACCCCACTTCACCTGATGCACACTCCGCTACGCTTGAAGCGAACACTGCTCCGCCAGAAGCAAACTCCGCTTCCCAGGAGAAGTTGGAGGAACAGAGCAGCTCATCGGCCCCTGAAATGCCAGGCCCACTTAGCACCGTACGGAGACCCCTATACCATTCTGATTTACGACAAGAGGTGGAGTGGCATTTGGCTCTGTTCGGCAGCGCTCCCACCTCCAGATTTCCAAGGCCCTGGATGATGCCACCCAACTGCAGCTTAGTCGCTCCTGGTCATCAACCGAGGGCTCGGTCTGGGAGGGGATTACCTCCCGCCGTTTCCAGACTGCAACCGGACCAAAGAAAAATCCCTACGCTGCTTTTAAAACTTTCTCAGAGGTGTATGGGGACATTGACAGCTTTCTTCAGGACTTTGAACGGTTGTGCACCATCCATGGTGTGGCAGCCCAATACCGGGTACCCATTTTGAGCAGCAAGCTAACGGGCTGCAGAGGCATTCAGGACTGTACACGACAGCTACTGCTTGGATTATGATTTTGTTAAGGAACACTTACTGGCCCGCTACGCTCTCACCCCAGAGGCGTACCGCTTAAAGTTCCGGGTACTCAAGAAGAAACCCCAAGACACCTTCACTGAATGGGGACATCAGTTACAACACGCTGCCCACAGCTGGGTCCAAGGGTGTCTGATCACCACGCTGGAGGAACTGTTGCAACTGCTGTTACTGGAGCAGTTTAACAATGGACTTCCAGGGGATGTTAGACATTGGGTCTGGGACAGACACCCCCTAACCTTAGCCGACATTAGTCGATGGGCAGATAAGTACCTGGACAACAGGAGGCTAACCAAGCCCGCCATTCCCCCTGCACCTCGTCCACAACCAGTGGTGCCCACTCTGGTCACCTGAGAATGCCTCAGACCACCCACACCTTCTGACCCAAAGTGGTCTGGTCCACGCTGTTATGGCTGCATCCAAACAGGGCACATCCGCATTCATTGCCCCCGAAATCCCCCAAGGCCCCAGAGCAGCCAACCCTTTCGGGGCATTTCCAACTGACCCACCACTCCCTATGGATGAGCCTCTGCCTACTCCCTACAGGACCACCCCAGTGACACCGCCTCTTTATGGAGGAATTTTACAACCGAGGATGAGGACATTGGGGTCTTTCATGAGGCTAACCCTCTCCAGGCTGCCATCCCAGACAATCCCCGACATCACCAACAGGTTGTCCACGTTAACAGCCATTGGGCCCAAGGATTACGGGACACTGGGGCCACACTCACCCTAGTCCAACCGCAACTGGTACCAGACTGAGCCAAGACCGGGCGGTCTGTGGCCATACGGGTAGCAGGAGGCCATGTCTACCGGATTCCTACCGCAATGGTTCATCTGGACTAGGGGTGCCGGGGCCAAGGACGTTAAAATTGGAGTAATGCAGAACTTACCAGCTGAGGTTCTCCTTGGAAAGGATCTGAGAGTCCTGGTCTCCACTTTTGGCACAGAGACCTGTGCTGAAGCTCATCCAGTCACTACTCCCCACCAAGATAGAGAGTATGCTGCTGTTCCACCTGCTGAGGTTCCGTTAAGAGTTGAATACCCACCTCCTGCTGAGCTTGTCCCTGACCTGGGATTCCCCAGCTGATTTCGCTAAAGAAACAGCCTTAGACCCCTATAGACGGAGGGCTGGAAGTGATCCTGAGGGATTGGGAGATGTGAGGTATGAGTGGGACCAGGGCAAGTTGTACAGGGTCCATGGGGGAGCAGGGGTGGGTGCTGCCCAAATACCTCACCAGCAGATGGTAGTACCGAGGAAGTGATCTCCTCCAGATTGCGCATGATATTCCCCTTGCTGGGCATTTGGGCAAGCGATGGACCCTGCATCACTTAACCCAGAGTTTCTTCTGGCCAGGAGTATCGGGGGACGTTCGGGACTACTGTCGGTCTTGTGAGGTCTGCCAGAAGGTAGGGAAGCAGAGAGACAGGCCCAGGGCCACTCTGAGGCCCCTACCCATAGTCCGGGAACCTTTGTCATATCGCCGTGGACCTAGTGGGGCCCCTGAAACGGCCTAGTCCCACAGGCAAGAAGTATATCTTGACCATTATATCAAATCAATAAGTGAACGCAACCTTAAAGTAAGTGGATAGCAGCTAGCATAAAAAAGGCAAACCTCTGCACCTCGGAAAAGTCACAAAATCAAATATGCAGCACTAAATCTATAATCAACTGGTATGATACAACAATAATGATGTGCATAATCAAGGGTTAGTCAATACTAAGAGTGCAAGAATCTGCTGTGCAAAGTCCAAGCTGTTGCTAATAGTAACGCATTCCAAGGGTGACAATGGTGAACAGTCATTAAACTGAGTGTGACAAGTGATGCTCAGTGATCCGTAATTTCCGCTTGCTGGTGAAGAGGATCTGGTACAATAATGCACTTACCAGAGATACATATAATATGAACATTATACAGTTGCAAGAAAAAGTATGTGAACCCCTTTGGGATTACATGGAGTTTTGCATGAATTGGGCATAAAATGTGCTCTGAACGTCATCTAAGTCACAACAATAGAAGAACACAGTCTGCTGAACATAATACTACACAAACATTAGATGTTGCCATGGTTTAATTGCACATAACATGTAAACATTCACAGTGCAGGGAGAAAAACGTATGTGAACCTTTGGATTTAATAACTGGTTGACTCTCCTTTGGCAGCAATAACCTCAACCAAGCGTTTCCTGTAGTTGCAGATCAGACCTGCACAACGATCTGGAGTAATTTTGGACCACTCCTCTTCACAAAACTGTTTCAGTGTAGCAATATTCTTGGGATGTCTGGTGTGACTCGCTCTCTTAAGGTCATGCCACAGCATTTCAATCGGGTTGAGGTCAGGACTGGGCCACTCCAGAAGGCGTATTCTGTGCTGTTGCAGCCATTGTTTTGTTGAATTACTTGTATGCTTTGGGTCATTGTCCTGTTGCATCACCCATCCTCTGCGGAACTTCAGTTGGCGGACAGATGGCCGTACATTTTCCTGCAAAATGTCTTGATAAACTCTGGAATTAAATTTCCCATCAATGACAACAATCCGTCCAGGCCCTGAGGCAGCAAAGCAGCCCCAAACCATGATGCTCCGTCCGCCATGTTTTACAGTGGGGATGAGGTTTTGATGTTGGTGTGCTGTGCCTTTTTTTCTCCACACATAGTGTTGTGTGTTCTTCCCAAACAACTCAATCTTGGTTTCATCTGTCAACAGTATATTTTGCCAGTAGTGCTGTGGAACATCCAGGTGCTCTTTTGCAAACTTCAAACGTGCTGCAATATTCTTTTTGGACAGCAATGGCTTCCTCCGTGGTGTCCTCCCATGTACTCCATTCTTGTTTAATGTTTTCCTTATTGTAGATGTGTCAACAAAAATGTTAGCATGTGCCAGAGATTTCTGTAGGTCTTTAGCTGACACTCTGGGATTCTTCTTTACCTCATGCAGCATTCTGCGCTGTGCTCTTGCAGTCATTTTTACAGGATGACCACGCCTAGGGAGAGTAGCAACAGTGCTAAACTTTCTCCATTTGTAGACAGTCTGTCTTACCGAGGACACATGAACATCAAGGCTTTTGGAGATACTTTTGTAACCCTTTCCAGCTTCATGCAAGTCAACAATTCTTGATCGTAGGTCTTCTGAGAGCTCTTTTCTGCGAGGCATGGTTCACATCAGACAGTGCTTCTTGAAACCAGTAAACCCAAAACAGGTGTGTGTTTTTTAAGGGCAGGACAGCTGTCAGGAACACATCCAATATCATCACACTGATTGGAGTCAAGGTTGGCTCACTCCTGGCTCCAATTAGCTCTGGGAGAAGTCATTAAGCTAGGGCCTCACATACTTTTTCCTCCCTGCACTGTGAATGTTTACATGTTATGTGCAATTAAACCATGGCAACATCTAATGTTCGTGTAGTATTATGTTCAGCAGACTGTGTTCTTCTATTGTTGTGACTTAGATGATGTTCAGAGCACATTTTATGCCCAATTCATGAAAAAACACTACGTAATCCCAAGGGGTTCACATACTTTTTCTTGCAACTGTATGTATATTATATCCACAGTGACATCTGGGTCTGGTCAGCGATCATGGAAACATCCGGCACTGGTGGTGAACACTCGGGGATGATAGGACTCACTCTCGGGGGACACCTCAGGCTCACCGGTAGGTCCAACTTCATCCAGATTCCCAGTAGCACGCTTCTAACGCTCCACCTTATAGGAATCTCAAAGAACGAGCCAGGGGGAAAAGTGGTACTGATAGTGTAGTATTTTTATTATAGTGCAAAAATAACCAAATGTACAGTAACAACAACTCACATGAGTAAAATAAGTGGGCTCAATGGTAGCTGTGGGCGCCTATCAGATTCCCCTAGGGGGATTCTTGCACTCTTAGTATTGACTAACCCTTGATTATGCACATCATTATTGTTGTATCATACCAGTTGTTTATAGATTTAGCGCTGCATATTTGATTTTATAGCTTGACCATTGTAGACTACGCCACCCGGTATCCGGAGGCCGTAGCGCTGAGAGATGTGCAGGCAGAAACAGTTGCTCAAGGCTAAACCGGGTCTCTGAGGACATTGGTCGTCTTCTGCGGTGGAGCTTGGCCCTCCAACCTTATAACTTAACCATTCAGTACTGACCGGGGAAGCAAAATGCCGACTTGGATGGGTTGTCCCGGCAAGCCGAGTTGGAGAAGTAACCCTCTGAACCGACCAGCCCCAAGCGGACCCGTTTGAAGGTCTTGCCGGGTCTGGCGGGTGTTACGCAACGGGGGAGCCTTGTGAAGAACTGTCCTTTGTGATAACATTTTACCATTTCTGTTCTGGTTTTATCCCCTTGTTAAGTGGTCTTCCCGTTCTCCCCTTGGTAAAGCTGTATATGTTTAGCAGCTGTTGTGTAGACAGACATTACACACTGTTTGTTTAGGGAAATGTGACCTTGTAGTCTTTCACTTCTATAGAGTTCATATGTATTGTTGGGTTGTAGGGTTTTGTTGTGGGTGGGGAAAACCCGGTGGCAGGCTGTCTGGTGGGGGTGAAGCTGTATATACTGAACTGTGTTCAATAAAGATTGATTCATTTCACCCTACACGAAGTCCCGACTCGTGATTTGGGATAGCAGGGAAGGATTGGTTTAGAGCTCTAATACCGGCCTTGGCAGAGCACTGGAAGACTTGCAGGACAAGGGGACCATTGGCTGAGACGCATCGCTCCGCACGAGGAAGCCCAGGTGGAATGGTTCCGCCACAGCGCTGTCAGAGAATGTAGTGCGGATGGTGGAGGAGAGCTGTCGAAGAATGTAGTGTGCATTGGAGGAGAGCTGTCAGACAATGTAGTGTGGATGGTGGGAGGAGAGCTGTCAGAGAATGTAGTGTGGATGGTGGGGGGAGAGCTGTTAGAGAATGTAGTGTGGATGGTGGAGGAGATCTGTCAGAGAACGTAGTGTGGATGGTGGTGGGAGGAGAGCTGTTAGATAATGTAGTGTGGATGGTGGTGGGAGGAGAGCTGTCAGAGAATGTAGTGTGGATGGTGGAGGAGAGCTGCGGGAGATCATAGTATTGATGGTGGGAAGGTTCTGCTGCTGTGGAACACATTGCATATATGGTTTCACACGCTCCAGTTCCTGGTCATTTCCTCTCTGTCCAATCACCTGCTTCCTCCAGCACTGCAGCCTATCACAGAAGGGGCACTATCCTAAAGAGCTAGCGTGTGGATTTCTCTCTTTGAGCAACGTGCCCACACACTAGCAGCAAGGCTTCCTGTGTTCACATCCTGCTCCTGTGATTGTCATGTTCCCTGGTCTGGATTCCTCCTTCCAGCTTCCATTCTTCCTTCACCACCTCATCTTCCTCTGCACTTCAGCCTCTATCTGCTTTAGAATGCATCACATGTCACAGTGGAGTTCTGTGCCCCCCTTCACATCATCCCCCCCAACAGTAATGGACTCTGCCCCCCCCCCCATGGCAGTGTCTTCTGCTCCCCTATGGCAGATTCTTCTGCCCCCCGCCCCATGGTAGTGTATTTTGCCCCCCCATAGCAGTGTTCTGTGCCCCTTCTTTACATCACCTTCCCCCCCCCAAAGTAATACCCCCTTCATATCAAACCCCCCTCCCCAACTGTAGTGACCTCTGCCTCCACCCCTTCCTCCTTGGTAGTGTCCTGCACTTCCCTTCAAAATTTCACCCTCCCCCAACATTGTAGTGTCCATCCTCTGCCCTCCCCTTCCCCCAAGGCAGTGTCGTCTGTCCCCTTCACATCACACCCCCCCCCCCCACACACACACACACACACAAAAACCCCCACCAGTGTTTAGGTAACACTCTCCAACCTTACACAGTTGTACTGCAGGGCGGACAGTGATAGGGAGCACAGTACTGGATGAAATGGCAAAGGAGGGGAGCTGCTGGAATTATTTCTTCAAATTAATAAGCTGGTGATTTGTTGTTAGGACTGCCTGGCTTCCTAGCAACCAATCACCAGGCACCTAGCAGCTCAAAAAGATAACGGAGGCAGCTCCCACCCTCCATTCAGTAGAGCAGAGAGTGATAAGGCAGCACAGTACTGGGTGAAAGGGCAGAGGGGGGAGCAACCAGGCACCCAGCATCTCAAAATGTTACCCGAGGCAGTTCTCTCCCTCCATCCAGTACTGCCTCCCACTCTTCAGTTGGGGGGGGGGGGAGTCACCGCCAAAGTCCACTGTGCTCACGGTCTACTGGTCGGCTGTCTGCGGTTGATAGGTAGATCGCGATCAATGTCTTGGCAACCCCGTCCTAGAGAATGTAGTACTGACATTGAGAGAAGAGACACAACACCGGGGTGCAGAGTGCTTAGTGATGTGGACTCTGATGATGATCACAAGAATGGTGAGCAAAAATCCCAGGACCACACGGGGGGACCTAGTGAATGACCTGCAGAGAGCTGGGACCAACGTAACAAAGGCTACCATCAGTAACACACTACGCCGCCAGGGACTCAGATCCTGCAGTGCCAGACGTGTCCCCCTGCTTAAGCCAGTACATGTCTGGGCCCGTCTGAAGTTTGCTAGAGAGCATTTGGATGATCCAGAAGAGGAATGGGAGAATGTCATATGGTCAGATGAAACCAAAATAGAACTGTTTGGTAGAAACACAACTCGTCGTGTTTAGAGGAGAGAGAATGCTGAGTTGCATCCAAAGAACACCATACCTACTGTGAAGCATGGGGGTGGCAACATCATGCTTTGGGGCTTTTCTCCGCAAAGGGACCAGGACGACTGGTCCATGTACAGGACAGAATGAATGGAGCCATGTATCGTGAGATTTTGAGTGCAAACCTCCTTCCATCAGCAAGGGCATTGAAGATGAAACGTGGCTGGGTCTTCCAACATGACAATGATCCCAAACATTCCGCCCGGGCAATGAAGGAGTGGCTTTGTAAGAAGCATTTCAAGGTCCTGGAGTGGCCTAGCCAGTCTCCAGATCTCAACCCCATAGAAAACCTTTGGAGGTAGTTGAAAGTCCGTGTTGCCCAGCGACAGCCCCAAAACATCACTGCTCTAGAGGAGATCTGCATGGAGGAATGGGCCAACATACCAGCAACAGTGTGTGCCAACCTTGTGAAGACTTACAGGAAACGTTTGACCTCTGTCATTGCCAACAAAGAATATATAACAAAGTATTGACATGAACTTTTGATATTGACCAAATACTTATTTTCCACCATAATTTGCAAATAAATTCTTTCCAAATCAGCCAATGTGATTGTCTGGATTTTTTTTCTCATTTTGTCTCTCATAGTTGAGGTCTACCTATGATGCCAATTACAGGCCTCTCTCATCTTTTTAAGTGGGAGAACTTGCACAATTGGTGGCTGACTAAATACTTTTTTGCGTATATATACAGCATCTCCCAGAAGTGAGTCCCCCCTCCCCCGCACTGCATACAATGTATATATATATACAGTATCCCCCAGAAGTGAGTCCCCCCTCACATTTGTGTCAATATTTGATTCTCTCTTTTCATGTGACAACACTGAAGAAATGACAGTTTGCTACAATGTGACCTAGTCAGTGTACAGCTTGTATAACATGTAAATTTGCCGTCCCCTCAAAATAACTCAACACACCGCCGTTAATGTCTAAACCACTGGCAACAACAGTGACTCCACCCCTAAGTGACAAGGTCCAAATTGGGCCCAATCAATGAGCCATTTCCCCTCTCCGGTGTCATGTGACTCGTGTTACAAGGTCTCAGGTGTGAACGGGGAGCAGGTGGGTTACATTTACTTTTTTGCCCCACTGTATGTGACTGAGTTTAAAAAACCTGAGCTCCCTTTACACAACCCCCTCCCTAAAATAATGCAATTAGTTCTGTTGTAAGAAGACACCGTGCTGATTTTGGTAGAGAAAAGGGCTGTTATTCTTTGTGTGTGGGTGAGAGTACGAGAGATGTCCCTGCGATTAACATCACCAGCAGTGTGAGAGAAATCGCTTCTCGGCCTTTTGGCTAAGATCAAGTGTAGTATCTGTTCTTATTAGTGTCCAGTAGGGGTTCTCCACCATCATTCCTGCTTGCGGGGATGATTGGTTGTATAGTACTCCTGCTGGAAGGATGGGGGTCCTGATGGTTAGTACAGGCTGGAACAGAAATCGAGGCGCCCACAGGCTGTTGGGGCCCAGGGGTAATTCCCCCTGAAAAACTAGAGGGGCCCAGTTCCTCCTGGTTTGAACGGATCTACCTTGTCTGGCCAGGGGCCGGGGAGGCAGAAAGTCCACGGAACTGTGCCCCCTGAGAGTGGTCGCCTCAGGGGTGCTCCTAGTAACACATGGGGGTGGGGTCCCAAGTGTGAAACGTGCACATGGTCACAGTTCTAAACACTTTTCCTGCACTGCGCCTTTTAGGGCTAGACCTTTTGGCTAAGTCCAGGGCAATTTTTATGCTACGGGCCTCAGGGCCTAGCCAGTGCACAATTGCACGGCCACTTTTTTTATTTTTGCTTATTTATTTAATCTATTTTTCTCCCACTGTTTGTCACTTTTTCACTTATTTGTGTGTTTTTTTACTCACGGATTGTAGGGTGTGGGTCCTCGGGCCTAAACCTGAATTCTAGGGGGAGGATGTGTGGCCTTTTGGTTCCTTCCTCCCCTGTCCCTAGGGTGTCTTCTCTTCGGGAGAGCCCCCTTACCAAGTACTTGGTGGCTGGTTTAGGCTAGCCACAAGGAAAGGGGTCCGCCAGGCCTTTTGGCTAGGTGGACCACATGGAAACCTTAGTCCCTGGCAGGAGTTTCGTGCTCCGGGGGATCAGGGTAGAGGTCCTACCCCTTCGGGGGGTGGACAAAGCACACCCCTAAGTGCACTTTTTCGTGTTGGTTTTGCACTAGCACGTTTTTTGTCCACTTACGGGTTTTCGTTTTTCGCACTTCCGCGGACTTCAAAAAAAAGCAGTGTGAGAGAAAGCAGAGTCTCCTGCGATGAACCAACGAACTAGCAGTCGAGACACAGACCTTGTGCAAGTGTGTGTTTTGGCAATTACTTACCTGCATAAACTTCTTTCTGTTATCTGTTGGCTATGCTGTTGTGCTCTGTATATTTATATATATATATATATATATATATATATATATATATATATATATATTGGTTACATCTTTTTCTGTAAATATTGTTATTGCACCTTTTTGACCTTTTAGTAATAAATCTTTCCTTTTGAAAGTGTTGAACTGTTTCTATAGCTCGTTAATGCAATTTACGAATTCCTGCCTCTAAAAGAGCGCTACTGTGTTTGTTTAACCCTCTGTATAACCGGTCTGCAGTGGCAGTGTTATACAGAGGATTATGTCAACCATTATAGTGTTATTGCTGAGATTGCCGAGTTTCCTCTTTCTCTGTACAAAAAGGAGGTGGTGGCAGTGTGAAGGGTTAATTGCGTAATTAACCTGACCCAGTAACAATCGCTCCCAGGCTGCCGGTACATCGATTGTGGTCCAATTAGCTGGAAAATTGTTGTGCACGATGTAGCTGGGCGTGGTATTGTTACGCACGTGACATCGCGGTTTTAGATTGTCACAGTAGGATTATAACTTTTTTTTTTTTATTTAATAGTTGAACTAGATGGACTTTTGTCTTTTTTCAGCCAGACTATGTAAATGCTTAGGGGATGCCTCAAAACTATACGTGTTTCACAGAACATTTCAATTCTCAGAGAACAGCATCAGTGACAACATATTGTGGCATTAAATACAATTGCATACGTTGTCATTTTGTTGCCTTTTCTCATTGGCTGTAAAACAGCAGCGGCCACCCAATATGGCTGATTTTCATTCCAAACAAAAGTCTTCATTGGGTAGTTTTTTTTTTTGTTTTTTTTCAGCAATATTTTGTTGTAGTGTCATACCATAAGTGGGCACTGGAATTAGAAGATGTAACAATCATGCACACAGAGGGGGAGGGTTCTCCATTTTGCTCCAAACTTCAGCATTTTGGTATTTCTCTTGAGGTGATTGTAGCCGTATTAGTGCACTTGTGACAGAAACAATTGAGTACTGTCCGGGATACTTTTTTTATTTGCACTAACATACAATTTTGAGGACAAGCTTTCGGGGTATGTCCCCTTCTTCAAGGTCCAAGCAGTACTATTACAGTACTATTACAGTACTATTTCTGCTGAAACATTGTAATAGTACTGCTTGGACCTTGAAGAAGGGGACATACCCCGAAAGCTTGTCCTCAAAAAGGTATTTCTCTTAAATTCCAAATCAGTCTCCCTCCGCCGATTTCCCCCCCTCCCTCAGGAATGCGTTCAGTGTACCTTGCTAGTCCCTGCCTTTATACAATCCTTTTACCAAATAAGGCAATTGGGTTCTGTTGTAAGAGACACCCCGTTGATTTTGAGTAGAAAAGAGGCTGTTATGTTTTGTGTGTAGACAGAGAAGTGAGGACCCTCTGCGTTTTAACATCTAGCAGACAAAGAGCAAAGGAGAATCTCGCTGTAACAACGAAACTGAGTGCAAGACCAGAAATCACTTTTTAGCTCATCAGACTTGAAACTGCTTAACCCCAGGCATCTGTTTGGCAAGTACTTATTTACCTAAACTTCTTTCTGTTATCTGTGCTGTTGGGCTCTGTATATTTATATATATATATTGGTTACATCTTTTTTCTGTAAATATTTCTACTGCACCCTTTTGACATTATAGTAATAAATCTTACTTTCTGAAAGTGTTGAACTGTTTCCATAGCCCTTTAATGTGACTTACGAATCCCTGCCACTGAAGAACGCTACTATGAGTGTTTAACCCTCTGTATAACCTGTCCATGGAGATAGCGGTATACTGACGATTAACCAATCATATTAGTGTATTGCTGAGTTTCCTTTTTCTCTATACAAAAAGAAGGTGGTGGCAGTGTGAAGGGTTAATTGCAGAATTAACCTGACCGAGTAACAAACGCTCCCAGGCTGCATGTACCTCGACTGTGGTCCAATTAGCTGGAAAATAGTTGTGCAGCTGGGCGTGGCATTGTTATGCACATGACATTGCGGTTTCAGATTGGCTACTCCTTCGGTCACGAGTTTGGTGAGAAGGTCAGGGGTCTGATGCGCGATCGTCACAGAAGAGACAATACAGATACCAAATACTATACAAAAATAGTTCAGGCATCAGGCGACAGGCATCGGGCCCCCAGGCGGGGCGACGGGCGCCGGGCGCCGGGCCCCCAGGCGGAGCAGCGGGCGCCGGGCCCCCAGGAGGGACGGCAGACACCGGGCCCCCAGGCGGAGCGGCGGGCACCGGGTCATCAGGCAAGGCAACGGGCATCGGGTCACCAGGCATCAGGTCATTTGGCTCGCCAGTGGGCACCGCGTCATCTGGCAAGGCAGTGGGCACCGAGTCACCAGGCACGACAGTGGGCTCTGAGTCAACTGGCATGACCGCGGGCACTGGGTCAGACATTGGATCGTCTGGCTGGACAGCGGGCATCGGGTCACCAGGCATCAGGTCATTTGGCTTGACAGTGGGCACCGTGTCATCTGGCAAGGCAGTGGGCACCGAGTCACCAGGCACGACAGTGGGCTCTGAGTCAGTTGGCACGACAGCGGGCACCGGGTCATCAGGTACCGGATCGTCTGGCTCGACAGCAGGCACCGGGTCATCTGGCGCTGGATCGTCTGGCTCGACAGCGGGCATCGGGTCACCAGGCATGACTGTGGGCACTGGGTCATCAGGCATTGGATCGTCTGGCTCGACAGCGGGCATCGGGTCACCAGGCATGACAGTGGGCTCCGAGTCACCAGGCATGACCGCGGGCACTGGGTCAGACATTGGATTGTCTGGCTCGACAGCGGGCATCGGGTCACCAGGCATCAGGTCATTTGGCTCGACAGCGGGCACCGCGTCATCTGGTAAGGCAGTGGGCACCGAGTCACCAGGCACGACAGTGGGCTCTGAGTCAACTGGCATGACCGCGGGCACTGGGTCAGACATTGGATCGTCTGGCTGGACAGCGGGCATCGGGTCACCAGGCATCAGGTCATTTGGCTTGACAGTGGGCACCGTGTCATCTGGCAAGGCAGTGGGCACCGAGTCACCAGGCATGACAGTGGGCTCTGAGTCAGTTGGCACGACAGCGGGCACCGGGTCATCAGGTACCGGATCGTCTGGCTCGACAGCAGGCACCGGGTCATCTGGCGCTGGATCGTCTGGCTTGACAGCGGGCATCGGGTCACCAGGCATGACTGTGGGCACTGGGTCATCAGGCATTGGATCGTCTGGCTCGACAGCGGGCATCGGGTCACCAGGCATGACAGTGAGCTCCGAGTCAGCAGGCATGACCGCGGGCACTGGGTCAGACATTGGATCGTCTGGCTCGACAGCGGGCATCGGGTCACCAGGCATCAGGTCATTTGGCTCGACAGCGGGCACCGCGTCATCTGGCAAGGCAGTGGGCACCGAGTCACCAGGCACAACAGTGGGCACTGAGTCAATTGGCACGACAGCGGGCACCGGGTCATTCGGCGCTGGATCGTCTGGCTCGACAGCGGGCATCGGGTCACCAGGCATGACAGCAGGCACTGGGTCATCAGGTACCGGATCGTCTGGATCGACAGCGGGCACCGGGTCATCTGGCGCTGGATCGTCTGGCTCGACAGCGGGCATCGGGTCACCAGGCATCAGGTCATTTGGCTCGACAGTGGGCACCGCGTCATCTGGCAAGGCGGTGGGCACCGAGTCACCAGGCACGACAGTGTGCTCCGAGTCAACTGGCATGACCGCGGGCACTGGGTCAGACATTGGATCGTCTGGCTGGACAGCGGGCATCGGGTCACCAGGCATCAAGTCATTTGGCTTGACAGCGGGCACCGCGTCATCTGGCAAGGCAGTGGACACCGAGTCACCAGGCACGACAGTGGGCTCTGAGTCAATTGGCACGACAGCGGGCACCGGGTCATCAGGTACCGGATCGTCTGGCTCGACAGCAGGCACCGGGTCATCTGGCGCTGGATCGTCTGGCTCGACAGCGGGCATCGGGTCACCAGGCATGACAGCGGGCACCGGGTCATCAGGTACCGGATCGTCTGGCTCCACAGCGGGCATCGGGTCACCAGGCATGACAGTGGGCACTGGGTCATCAGGCATTGGATCGTCTGGCTCCACAGCGGGCATCGGGTCACCAGGTATGACAGCGGGCACTGGGTCATCAGGCGTGATAGGATCATCAGGCTGGATCAGTTCATCAGGCTGGGTACAGACATCAGGAGGTTTGGATACTGGCAGGATGGTACTGGTTGGAAAGAATTTTCGCTTTTTTCTGGTTTTAACTACTGGAGCACTGCAAGTAAACGCAGGTCTGCAAACGAATGGAGCAGCTGAGGACAGAGAAGAGCTGGAAGATGGAACAGAGGAGGGAGCAGTTGCTATAGAGGACTTCTTTACAGGGTTTAAGAAAGGATAGGTGCAGCGAGTGGGAGCAGAGGACTGGTATGTGGTAGATAGAGTATACTGGGCAGTCACTGGGGGTGCTGTCGGGGATGCAGGAAGAGTGCCTTGAGCAGAGGAATGACGTTGCAAGCTGACTGAGGCTGGGTGCAACAAGTCTGACCATGTCTGCAGTATGGGTTGAACAAAGCTCCGCTTACACAAAGCCTGTCTGGTCAAAGACTGCACTGCGTTTATACAATCTCTTAGTACCTGTGGTGAACATGCAGAATAACGCTCCAGAAAGTAACCCACATCATCCTCTAATAACCACACCAGGGACTCTACCTGGTCGGCACTAAATGGCGGCAAAAATTAATCCCTGCATTCGGGGGTACCAGATGAAACCAACTCAGCACAAACCTGAATCAATGGCTGCACCTCAGAGAATTCTGTGCCCTGATCTACTAGAACATGAGCGATCCGTCTACATTATAGCAGTTCATCCCGGGGATACTCCTTCAGAGTCTGATAAGCATATTCTCTGTCATCAAACACTAGCAGAGATACACAACCTCATCAAGATCCATCCTTCCCAGCAACAGGCCAAGATGGCTTCCCTGTGCAGCCACTTCTGGTCAGGATTGGCCTTGGTGTAATGTCAGGGCTCCCGGGTATGACCAGAGGTATGTGAACTGACGCAGGGAAACGCAGGCTTCAGATATGTTATAAACAATATAATTTATTAACACTAACAATACATAAACGTAGTGCAATACTAAAACATAACACAGTGCAAACGAACCAAACCACCCACAGATAACAAAACATACAGTGCAAGCGTAGTCAGGCCGGCCGGGTCAATAACAATCGGGCAGGTAGGAACAGAAGGATCAGGCAGAGAGTAGTCAGGTCACGAGCTGGGTACAGCAACTAACGGGCAGGTAGGTATAGGGGGTCAGGCAGAGAATGGTCGGGGTCACAAGCCAGGGATCAAACAGGAGAAGTCAGCAGAGGTCCGGATCAGGCAGGGTCAGCAACGAATCAGTCAGACAGAGACAGGGACAGGAACAGGGGCCCATAGAAAAGCACACACCAAGGCCCAGACTGCAGGTCTGGGCATCCCTTAAATACACCTGCATAATTAGCTTCAGGTGTTTGGCTGGCTGCAGGGTTGAGTCTCTGATTGCTGAGAGCACCCGCTGGCCAGCCCTGGTACTGCAGCCCACAAGGCAGGTGAGTCCCACCATTACTGGCAAGTCCATTCCTGACAGATAGTCCACAATTTCACAGGGAGAGAGCAAGCACACTGCACTTAGAAATAAAAAAATAATCATGATAGAATTTTGGGTGCTTTTTAAATGTGAGTGTATTTATGTTGGAATTTTATTTAATAAAATAAAATCAGAGTATACGGAGAGCACTATTTTTGCTCCCATTTTGTATTTGCATATACAGTTGCAAGAAAAAGTATGTGAACCCCTTGGGATTACGTGGAGTTTTGCATGAATTAGCCATAAAATGTGCTCTGAACGTCATCTAAGTCACAACAATAGAAGAACACGGTCTGCTGAACATAATACTACACAAACATTAGATGTTGCCATGGTTTAATTGCACATAACATGTAAACATTCACAGTGCAGGGAGGAAAAAGTATGTGAGGCCCTAGCTTAATGACTTCTCCCAGAGCTAATTGGAGCCAGGAGTGAGCCAACCTTGACTCCAATCAGTGTGATGATATTGGATATGTTGCTGACAGCTGTTCTGCCCTTAAAAAACACACACCTGTTTTGGGTTTACTGGTTTCAAGAAGCACTGTCTGATGTGAACCATGCCTCGCAGAAAAGAGCTCTCAGAAGACCTACGATCAAGAATTGTTGACTTGCATGAAGCTGGAAAGGGTTACAAAAGTATCTCCAAAAGCCTTGATGTTCATGTGTCCACGTTAAGACAGACTGTCTACAAATGGAGAAAGTTTAGCACTGTTGCTACTCTCCCTAGGCATGGTCGTCCTGTAAAAATGACTGCAAGAGCACAGCGCAGAATGCTGCATGAGGTAAAGAAGAATCCCAGAGTGTCAGCTAAAGACCTACAGAAATCTCTGGCACATGCTAACATTTTTGTTGATACATCTACAATAAGGAAAACATTAAACAAGAATGGAGTACATGGGAGGACACCAAGGAGGAAGCCATTGCTGTCCAAAAAGAATATTGCAGCACGTTTGAAGTTTGCAAAAGACCACCTGGATGTTCCACAGCACTACTGGCAAAATATACTGCGGACAGATGGAACCAAGATTGAGTTGTTTGGGAAGAACACACAACACTATGTGTGGAGAAAAAAAGGCACAGCACACCAACATCAAAACCTCATCCCCACTGTAAAACATGGCGGAGGGAGCATCATGGTTTGGGGCTGCTTTGCTGCCTCAGGGCCTGGACGGATTGTTGTCATTGATGGGAAAATGAATTCCAGAGTTTATCAAGACATTTTGCAGGAAAACGTACGACCATCTGTCCGCCAACTGAAGCTCTGCAGAGGATGGGTGATGCAACAGGACAATGACCCAAAGCATACAAGTAATTCAACAAAACAATGGCTGCAACAGCACAGAATACGCCTTCTGGAGTGGCCCAGTCAGAGTCCTGACCTCAACCCGATTGAAATGCTGTGGCATGACCTTAAGAGAGCGATTCACACCAGACATCCCAAGAATATTGCTACACTGAAACAGTTTTGTGAAGAGGAGTGGTCCAAAAATTACTCCAGATCGTTGTGCAGGTCTGATCTGCAACTACAGGAAATGTTTGGTTGAGGTTATTTCTACCAAAGGAGGGTCAACCAGTTATTAAGTCCAAAGGTTCACATACTTTTTCCTCCCTGCACTGTGAATGTTTACATGTTATGTGCAATTAAACCATGGCAACGTCTAATGTTTGTGTAGTATTATGTTCAGCAGACTGTGTTCTTCTATTGTTGTGACTTAGATGACGTTCAGAGCACATTTTATGCCCAATTCATGCAAAACTCCACGTAATCCCAAGGGGTTCACATACTTTTTCTTGCAACTGTACACTTGTTGGAGAGTGCAATAGTGCTGGTGGAGAGCAAGAATCTGAAGGAGGGCAGATGTTTAATAGCGTATGGTGGGGCCAAAAGCGTGTTGTGACCTTAATCGCTTACCAACCGCTCTATAGCAGATATACTGCTACATGGCAGCTGCTCTGCACAAAATCACGTACATATATGTGATTTTGCATTTCTGGGTAGGCATACACTCATGCCGCATTAAGATCACTGCACACTGGTGGAGGACATCTAGGACAAAATTTGAAGACTGGACATTTTTGTTTATGTATTTGTATTATGCTACATCTAAATGTATGAAATATGGTTTATAGACCAGATACATACTAAATATAGAGCCATTTATCCAACCGTCCATCCGGAGCCTCTGGTTTATAGACCGGATACGTCCTAAATATAGAGCCATTTATCCAACCGTCCATCCGGAGCCTCTGGTTTATAGACCGGATACGTCCTAAATATAGAACCATTTATCCAATCGTCCATCCAGAGCCTCTGGTTTATAGACCGGATACGTCCTAAATATAGAACCATTTATCCAACCGTCCATCCAGAGCCTCTGGTTTATAGACCGGATACGTCCTAAATATAGAACCATTTATCCAACCGTCCATCTAGAGCCTCCGGTTTATAGACCGGATACATCCTAAATCTAGAGCCATTTATCTAACCGTCCAGCCAGAGCCTCTGGTTTATAGACTGGATACATCCTATAGAACCATTTATCCAACCGTCCATCTAGAGCCCCTAGTTTATAGACCTGATACATCCTAAATATAGAGCCATTTATCCAACTGTCCATCTAGAGCAGCGGTTCTCAACCTGTGGGTCGCGACCCCTTAGGCAACAGGGGTCGCCTAAGACCATCGGAAAAACACATATTTCCGATGGTCTTAGGAACCGAGACACCGCTCCTCTATCCGTCTCCAGGTGTGGGCGGGATGACATGCCGTCCCTGTCATCTGGACACACCCCTGGGATCAATCCTAGCAGGTGATTGGCCGCCGGAACTGTAGCTCAGGAGAGGCACACAGGCGGCCAATCACCGGCGAAGAGGTGGAGCTTGGAGAGGAGGAGCCGAGCGGCACCGCGAAGATCGAGCGAGTGAAGAGGAGGAGAGCGGCCGGAGAAGGAAGACAGGTGACCGGTAAGTGTCTGTACCATGGGAGAGGGAGGGAGCGAGCGAGCCCAGGCTGGAGCAAGGGTCAGCAAGGTAAGTATCATTGGTGTCAGTGGGAGGAATAGTGCCCAATCATTGGTGTCACTAATACCAATGATGGGGCACTATTCCTCCCACTGACACCAACGATGGGGCACAATTCCTCCCCCCACTGACACCAACGATGAGGCACGATTCCTCCCCCAAATGACACCAACGATGGAGCACTATTCCTCCCTCCACTGACACCAACGATGGGGCACTATTCCTCCCTCCACTGACACCAACGTTGGGGCACTATTCCTCCCCCCACTGACACCAACAATGGGGCACTATTCCTCCACCCACTGACACCAATGATGGGGCACTATTCCTCCCCCCACTGACACCAACGATGGGGCACTATTCCTCCCCCCACTGACACCAACGATGTGGCACTATTCCTCCCCCCACTGACACCAACGATGGGGCACTATTCCTCCCTCCACTGACACCAACGATGGGGCACTATTCCTCCCCCCACTGACACCAAGGATGGGGCACTATTCCTCCCCCCACTGACACCAACGATGTTGCACTATTCCTCCCCCACTGACACCAACGATGGGGCACTATTCCTCCACTGACACCAACGATGGGGCACTATTCCTCCCCCCACTGACACCAACGATGGGGCACTATTCCTCCCCCCACTGACACCAACGATGGGGCACTATTCCTCCCCCACTGACACCAACGATGGGGCACTATTCCTCCCCCACTGACACCAACGATGGGGCACTATTCCTCCCCCTGACACCAACGATGGGGCACTATTCCTCCCCCTGACACCAACGATGGGGCACTATTCCTCCCACTGACACCAATGATGGGGACACTATTCCTCCCACTGATACCAATGATGGGGCACTATTCCTCCCACTGACACCAGTGTTGGGGCACTATTCCTCCCACTGATACCAGTGATGGGACACTTTTCCTCCCACTGACATCAGTGATGGGACACTATTCCTCCCACTGACACCAGTGATGGGGCACTATTCCTCCCACTGACACCAGTGATGGGGCACTATTCCTCCCCCCACTGACACCAATGATGGGGCACTATTCCTCCCACTGACACCAATGATGGGGCACTATTTCCCCCACTGACACCTATGATGGGGCACTATTCCTCCCACTGGCACCAATGATGGGGCACTATTCCCCCCACTGACACCTATGATGGGGCACTATTCCTCCCACTGACACGAATGATGGGGCACTATTCCTCCCACAGACACCAATGATGGGGCACTATTCCTCCCACTGACACCAATGATGGGGCACTATTCCTCCCACTGGCACCAATGATGGGGCACTATTCCTCCCACTGGCACCAATGATGGGGCACTATTCCTCCCACTGGTACCAATGATGGGGCACTATTCCTCCCCCACTGACACCAACGATGGGGCACTATTCCTCCCACTGACACCAACGATGGGGCACTATTCCTCCCCCTGACACCAACGATGGGGCACTATTCCTCCCACTGACACCAACGATAGGGCACTATTCCTTCCACTGACACCAATGATGGGGCACTATTCCTCCCACTGACACCAATGATGGGGCACTATTCCTCCCACAGACACCAATGATGGGGCACTATTCCTCCCACTGACACCAATGATGGGGCACTATTCCTCCCACTGGCACCAATGATGGGGCACTATTCCTCCCACTGGCACCAATGATGGGGCACTATTCCTCCCACTGACACCAATGATGGGGCACTATTCCTCCCACTGACACCAATGATGGGGCACTATTCCTCCCACTGACACCAATGATGGGGCACTATTCCTCCCACTGACACCAATGATGGGGCACTATTCCCCCCACTGACACCTATGATGGGGCACTAATCCCCCCACTGACACCTATGATGGGGCACTATTCCTCCCACTGACACCAATGATGGGGCACTATTCCTACCACTGATACCAATGATGGGGCACTATTCCTCCCATTGACATCAGTGATGGGGCACTATTCCTCCCACTGACACCAACGATGGGGCACTATTCCTCCACTGACACCAACGATGGGGCACTATTCCTCCCCCCACTGACACCAACGATGGGGCACTATTCCTCCCCCCACTGACACCAACGATGGGGCACTATTCCTCCCCCACTGACACCAACGATGGGGCACTATTCCTCCCCCACTGACACCAACGATGGGGCACTATTCCTCCCCCTGACACCAACGATGGGGCACTATTCCTCCCCCTGACACCAACGATGGGGCACTATTCCTCCCACTGACACCAATGATGGGGACACTATTCCTCCCACTGATACCAATGATGGGGCACTATTCCTCCCACTGACACCAGTGTTGGGGCACTATTCCTCCCACTGATACCAGTGATGGGACACTTTTCCTCCCACTGACATCAGTGATGGGACACTATTCCTCCCACTGACACCAGTGATGGGGCACTATTCCTCCCACTGACACCAGTGATGGGGCACTATTCCTCCCCCCACTGACACCAATGATGGGGCACTATTCCTCCCACTGACACCAATGATGGGGCACTATTTCCCCCACTGACACCTATGATGGGGCACTATTCCTCCCACTGGCACCAATGATGGGGCACTATTCCCCCCACTGACACCTATGATGGGGCACTATTCCTCCCACTGACACGAATGATGGGGCACTATTCCTCCCACAGACACCAATGATGGGGCACTATTCCTCCCACTGACACCAATGATGGGGCACTATTCCTCCCACTGGCACCAATGATGGGGCACTATTCCTCCCACTGGCACCAATGATGGGGCACTATTCCTCCCACTGGTACCAATGATGGGGCACTATTCCTCCCCCACTGACACCAACGATGGGGCACTATTCCTCCCACTGACACCAACGATGGGGCACTATTCCTCCCCCTGACACCAACGATGGGGCACTATTCCTCCCACTGACACCAACGATAGGGCACTATTCCTTCCACTGACACCAATGATGGGGCACTATTCCTCCCACTGACACCAATGATGGGGCACTATTCCTCCCACAGACACCAATGATGGGGCACTATTCCTCCCACTGACACCAATGATGGGGCACTATTCCTCCCACTGGCACCAATGATGGGGCACTATTCCTCCCACTGGCACCAATGATGGGGCACTATTCCTCCCACTGACACCAATGATGGGGCACTATTCCTCCCACTGACACCAATGATGGGGCACTATTCCTCCCACTGACACCAATGATGGGGCACTATTCCTCCCACTGACACCAATGATGGGGCACTATTCCCCCCACTGACACCTATGATGGGGCACTAATCCCCCCACTGACACCTATGATGGGGCACTATTCCTCCCACTGACACCAATGATGGGGCACTATTCCTACCACTGATACCAATGATGGGGCACTATTCCTCCCATTGACATCAGTGATGGGGCACTATTCCTCCCACTGACACCAATGACGTGGCACTACTCCTCCCACTGCAAAATTACAGTTATGAAGTAGCAACGAAAATAATTTTATGGTGGGGGGTCACCACAACATGAGGAACTGTATTAAAGGGTCACGACATTAGGAAGGTTGAGAACCACTGATCTAGAGCCTGTTCTCTTATAATAATCACATGCTGATAATAGACGGGACTCCCCCTTTAATGACATTACTGTCAAGGTGGAGAACTTTCCTATTATAGAGCGGATGGTGACATATGGAGTGGAACACGGAGACAGGAAGAGCCTGATTGTACCGACACAGGAAGTGATCCCACAAATGGGGAGGAATTGGTGACAGGTGCAGACAGGAAGTGATAGACAGAGAGGAAGTGATGTAAAGGTCTAAAAAGGAAGTTTCCAGAGATGTGAGTTAGTAGGAAGTAGAGAGGAGGCAGCAGAGGAGGTGGTAAGTTCTTATTTTATATTTACACCTAGTAACACCCATCATGTCCTCTTCCTCCATAGTCACCGTGATGTCCATCCTCTTCCTCCATAGTCTCCGTGATGCTCGTCCTCTTCCTCCATAGTCATTATTTTTTTTTTTATTATACAGGATTTATATAGCAGTGACAGTTTGCTCAGCGCTTTACATTATGGTGGGAGACAGTACAGTAACAATACAGTTCAATACAAGAGGGATTTGAGGGCCCTGCTCCTTGGAGCTTACAATCTAGGAGGGAGGGGATAGTGGTACAAAAGGTAATAACTGTGGGGGATGGAGTGGTTGGAAGAGTAGAGGATTCCAGTATTAGCTGGGGGCGGGGTAGGCTTCTGTCACAATCATGCACACAGGGAGAGGTGCAGGTCATCCATTCTGCTCCAAAATTATACATTTTGGGTATTTCTCTTCAATTCCTAGGTGAACACCTGGAGGTTTCATGTATCCCCTCATTCCCCTCCCTCGGGAATTCAAGCAGCCTGCCTAATAATCCCTTTTGCCAAATAAGGTATTGGTTTGGCTGTGATAGGAACATTCCAGGGCAATTGTCTTAGATAAAGAGAGCTTTCTCTCTTCTTGAGTTAGTCTGAGAGAGGGAACGGTCTGTGTTTCAAGATCTGCAGACAAAAGCAACGTCTCCTGCCATGAGTCACCGGAATTAGCAGTAGAGACAACGCAAATCACCCTGGAGCTCATGAAACCTGAAGCTGCTTAACCCCAGGCATTTATTTGGCAAGTACTTATTTACCTAAACTTCTTTCTGTTATCTGTTTGCTGTGCTGTATTGCTCTGTATATTTATTTATATATATATTGGTTACATCTTCTTTCTGTAAATATTTCTACTGCACCCTTTTGACCTTTTAGTAATAAATCTTACTTTCTAAAAGCGTTGAACTGTTTCTATAGCTCTGCATGTAATTTACAAATCCCTGCCTTTAAAGAGACGCTACTATGAGTATTTAACTGTAACAGAAGCGTAGGCAGGACAGAGCACATGGAGAAGGTAGGGAACACACAAAACTTTATTAAAGCAATAATACCCCCCTAGGCTTGGGGCCTCAGTCGAGCTTCCTCCGTGACTGGACAGCGGATTGGAGTCCTGGGCAACAGGTGGGCAACCTACCCCTGGGCAGGGGTCTCAGGCAACAGGCAGGTTATCTCCCCCCCAGGCTTGGGGACTCAGCCGAGCTCCTTCCGTGACTGGACAGCGGATTGGAGTCTCGGGCAACAGGCGGGCAATCTCACCCCTAGGCTTTGGGAATTAGCCGAGCTCACTCCGTGACTGCACAGCGGATTGGAGTCTCTGGCAACAGGCGTGCAAACTACCCCTGGGCAGGGGTCTTGGGGACTCAACGGGACTCTAGCTGTGGAGTCTGGCCTCAGCACAGCTCCCACCCAGCTTTCTAGGGACATTGGGTTCACGGGGACTCAACGGGTAGTGATGGCTCAAGCGCTCAGGGGCACCACAGGTAGCTATACTCCGGGCACGCCAGGGGGCAGTTCAAGCAAGGGTAGTCCAGGCGTGTACCAGAGCAGTGCACAACCCAGGTGGTCTGCGTGCACAAGAAGGCCAGCCCAGAACACGGGTGGCCAGCGCACACAGCAGGGACAGCTCAAAACACGGGTGGTCGGTGCACACAGCAGGGACAGTTCAGAACACGGGTGGTCGGTGCACACAGCGGGGACAGTTCAGAACACGGGTGGTCAGGTGCACACAGAGGGGACAGTTCAGAACACGGGTGGTCAGGTGCACACAGCGGGGACAGTTCAGAACACGGGTGGTCGGTGCACACAGCGGGGTCAGTTCAGAACACGGGTGGTCGGTGCACACAGCGGACACAGTTCAGGACACAGGTGGTCAGTGCGCACAACAGGGACAGTTCAGCACACTCGCGGTAAGCAGCTTGCAGACCCTCAGCAGCAGGCGGCTCAGACAGGGATGACCAGCGGTCGGCATTTCAGGGACAACCAGTGATCAGCAGACAGCAGTAGCTCCCTGGGCACTCAGCAGCGGACGGCTTCCAGGGACCCGCAGCCACGGACAGTGTGCAGGGTCCCTCAGCAGCAGCTCCCAGGGCACTCAGCAGCAGACAGCCTCCAGGGACACGCAGCCACGGATAGTATGCAGGGTCCCTCAGCAGCAGCTCCCAGGGCACTCAGCAGCAGACAGGGTGCAAGGGTGCTCAGTAGACAGGCTTACAGACTTGCAGGGTCTGAGCTGTGGGGTCTGACCTTTGAGGAGAAGGCTCATGCAGAGCTGTGGAGACTCCCAACCCTGGGGTATTGCAGAGGGCTACAGTCCTGACCTTTTGGGGGTCTGCAGAGTGCGTAGGGGGGATGGCTGGGGAGGCTCGGTCCCCCTCAAGCGAGCCTCCCAGCATCATTCTGGGAGCAAGATGATTCCAGCAGCATGGACAGGAACAGAGAGAGAGAGGCTGCTTCCTGTGGGGGTCTTTTGAACACCATGTGGGATGCGGCTAGGTTGCCTCGGCAACGGTCGGCCCAGCCCTGTCCATGGAAGCTCCACAGAGATCGGAATGTGCCAGGGGGAAGGGAGGGGTGGAGGGATATGGCGGGGGATGGGAGAGGCACTGGCAGTCCATGACAACTCCTCCCCCTTCCATTTTACAAGTGCCGGCAAGGGGACCTCAACAGGTCTCCTTGAAGGCACTTATGGGGTGCTATCGCTCTCCATTATCTTCTTCCGCGCTCTGGTCCTCCACCACTGCCACCAGTGTAATGGAAGCGTAGGCAGGACAGAGCACACGGAGAAGGTAAAGAACACACAAAACTTTATTAAAGCAACAAAATGACAGACACTCAATGGGGAAATGGCAGGGAGGGTGATGTGTGCGCAAACCAGGCACGATTTCAGACATGGGGGGGTCTTCGGCGACAGGCAGGCAATCTCCCCCCTAGGCTTGGGGCCTCAGCCGAGCTCCCTCCGTGACTGGACAGCGGATTGGAGTCTTGGGCAACAGGCGGGCAACCTACCCCTGGGCAGGGGTCTCGGGCAAAAGGCAGGCAATATCCCCCCTAGGCTTGGGGCCTCAGTCGAGCTCCCTCCGTGACTGGACAGCGGATTGGAGTCCTGGACAACAGGCGGGCAACCTACCCCTGGGCAGGGGTCTCGGGCAACAGGCAGGCAATCTCACCCCTAGGCTTTGGGAATTAGCCGAGCTCCCTCCGTGACTGGACAGCGGATTGGAGTCTCGGGCAACAGGCGGGCAACCTACCCCTGGGCAGGGGTCTTGGGGACTCAACGGGACTCTAGCTGTGGAGTCTGGCCTCAGCACAGCTCCCACCCAGCTTTTTAGGGACATTGGGTTCACTGGGACTCAACGGGTAGCGATGGCTCAAGCACTCGGGCACCACAGGTAGCTATACTCCGGGCACGCCACGGGGCAGTTCAAGCAAGGGTAGTCCAGGCGTGTAGCAGAGCAGTGCACAACCCAGGTGGTCTGCGTGCACAAGAAGGCCAGCCCAGGACACGGGTGGCCAGCGCACACAGCAGGGACAGCTCAAAACACGGGTGGCCAGCGCACACAGCGGGGCCAGTTCAGAACACGGGTGGTCAGTGCACACAGCGGCGCCAGTTCAGAACACGGGTGGTCGGTGCGCACAGCAGGGACAGTTCAGGACACAGGTGGTCAGTGCGCACAACAGGGACAGTTCAGGACACTCACGGTAAGCACCTTGCAGACCCTCAGCAGCAGGCGGCTCCAGACAGGAGCGACCAGCGGTTGGCGTTCCAGGGACAACCAGCGATCAGCAGTAGCTCCCCGGGCACTCAGCAGCGAACGGCTTCCAGGGACCCACAGCCACGGACAGTGTGCAGGGTCCCTCAGCAGCAGCTCCCAGGGCACTCAGCAGCAGACAGCCTCCAGGGACACGCAGCCATGGATAGTATGCAGGGTCCCTCAGCAGCAGCTCCCAGGGCACTCAGCAGCAGACAGGGTGCAAGGGTGCTCAGTAGACAGGCTTACAGACTTGCAGGGTCTGAGCTGTGGGGTCTGACCTTTGAGGAGAAGGCTCATGCAGAGCTGTGGAGACTCCCAACCCTGGGGTATTGCAGAGGGCTACAGTCCTGACCTTTTGGGGGTCTGCAGAGTGCGCAGGGGGGATGGCTGGGGAGGCTCGGTCTCCCTCACCCGAGCCTCCCAGCATCTTTCTGGGAGCAAGATGATTCCAGCAGCATGGACAGGAACAGAGAGAGAGAGGCTGCTTCCTGTGGGGGTCTTTTGAACACCATGTGGGATGCGGCTAGGTTGCCTCGGCAACGGCCGGCCCAGCCCTGTCCATGGAAGCTCCACAGAGATCGGAATGTGCCAGGGGGAAGGGAGGGGTGGAGGGATATGGCGGGGGATGGGAGAGGCACTGGCAGTCCGATGACATTAACCCTCTGTATAACCGGTCTGTAGAGATAGGATACTGATGGTTAACCAATCATCCTAGTGTATTGCTGAGTTTCCTCTTTCTCTGATCAAAAAGGAGGTGGTGGCAGTGTGAAGGGGTTAATTGCATAATTACCCTGACCCAATAACAATCGCTCAGGCTGCAGGTACACAGATTGTAGTCCATTAGCTGGAAAATCTTTGTGCAGGGTGCAGCTGGGCGTGGCATCGTTACGCACGTCACATCGCGGTTTTAGATTGGCTAGTCCTTTGGTAACGAGTTTGGTGAGAAGGTCTGGGGTCTGACGCCGCGACCGTGACATATTGGTGGCAGCGGTCGTGGATTGTTGCATGTTGGTGGCGGCGATCTTGCGATCGTCACAGCTTCCCTGAAGAGATAGGTTCTCAGTGATCGCCTAAAAGTGAGCAGAGTAGGCGATAGCCTGATAGATTGGGGTAGGGAGTTCCAGAAGATGAGGGAAGCCCTGGAAAAATCCTGGAGATGAGCATGGGAGGAGGAGACAAGAGCTAGAGAGTAGGAGGTCTTGCGAGGAGCGGAGAGTACGGTTTGGGTGGTATTTAGAGACAAGATCGGTGATATAATTTGGGGCAGTGTTATGAACAGCTTTATACGTCAATGTTAGTGTTTTGAATTTTATCCATTGGGCAACTGGAAGCCAGTGGAGGGATTTGCAGAGAGGGGTGGCAGATACAGAGCGGTTAGTAAGGTGAATGAGTCTGGTAGCAGCATTCATGATGGACTGGAGTGGGGATAGCCTGCGATGAGGTAGGCCAGTGAGGAGGGAGTTACAGTAGTCAAGGTGTGATATAATAAGGGAGGGGATAAGTTGCTTAGTGGTTTCTGAGGTTAGGAACGGTCGTATCTTGGAGATGTTGCAGAAGTGAAGTCTACAAGAGTTTTTCAACGATTGGACCTGGGGCTGAAAGGACAGATTGGAGTCTAGGATTACACCAGTACCCTGGCATGAGGGGTGGGACTGATGATAGTGTTGTTGATCTTGATGGAGAAGTCGGGGGAGGAGGCACGGGCTAGGGGGAATACTAGGAGCTCAGTTTTGGAAAGATTGAGTTTGAGGAAGTGGAGTGTTGTTGGTGAGGTGAGAGCTCAGGCGATTATAGACTAAGCGTTCTAGGAATTTAGAGGTAAATGGCAGTAGGGAGATGGGCCTTAAGTTGTTCAGGTCGGTGGGGTCCAGGGAGGGTTTTTTAAGTATAGGAGTGATGTGCGTGTGGAAAGATTGAAGATGTGAGTGAGGGGGCATAGGATGGAAGAAGAGGGTGACCGTAGGAGTTGTGAGGGGACAGGGTCCAGGATGCAGGTGGTGAGGCGGGCTTCTGAGAAAACCTTAGTGACCTGTTCGGTAGTAGCGAGGTCAAAAGAGCGAAGTGTTGAGGGGGTTTTAGTGTGAGGAATGCTAAGTGGGGTGGATGTCTCTACGAATTGTGTCAATCTTGTTTTTGAAGTGGTTAGCAATCTCGTGGGCGGTGAGTGAGGTACTGGGTGGAGGTGGAGGCAGAGAAAGTAGAGAGTTAAGAGAAGAGAAGAGCCAACGAGGACTGGAGGAGAAGGTATTAATGAGGGTAACAAAGTAGGCTTGTTTGGCAGCGTGAAGGGAGGAAGTGTATGTTAAGAAGGCAGATTTATAGTGGATGAACGCTTGTTGGGATTTGGTTTTACGCCATAATCGCTCCAGCGCACAACTATGTCGTTTGAGATTTCTGGTGTGGTCAGTCTGCCAGGGTTGTAGCAGTTGGGGCCTAATGCTTCGTGTTGTTGGCTGAGAGCGAGTTGTTGTAGACAGTAGTGGCCAGGTCAGGGCAGGACAGGGCATGGATACTGTTGTAAAGTTGGTCAGTTGCAGAGTGGAAGGGAGCAGGCTTCAAGTTTTGGAGGTTTTTGCTGGTAATTGTTTGCTGTTTGGAGGGATAGGTGTTTGGGGGCGAGGAGACGGAGAAGGTGATGAGGTTGTGATCAGAGAGAGGAAAGGGGGTGTTTGTAAGGTTGTAGGGAGTGCAAAGATGAGAGAAGACAAGGTCTAGAGCAGCAATGGGCAAACTACGGCCCGCGGGCCGTATACGGCCCGGCGGACCTTTTAATCCGGCCCGCGGAGCCTGATACTGTCAGGATGGCTGTCAGGATGTGTGTAGGTGGGGCAGCGTGACGAACGTGAGGGGAGCTAGGCTCCTCTCACAGTCCGCCCTGAAGACCGGTGTAGCATGAAAATCTGTCTCCTATGAGGATCTGTCCCCCTCGACGTATCTGCGCATGTGCCGGAGATCGCCGATCGGCTGCTAATGCCTGAAACTGGCACATGACACATACACATCATTCATCTACTCTTGGTCCGGCCCCCGGGTCCAATATATGAACCCATTGCGGCCCTCAAGTCAAAAAGTTTGCCCACCCCTGGTCTAGAGTGTTCCCATCAGAGTGAGTGGAGGACTGTATACACTGTGCTAGTGCAAAAGAAGAGGTTATGTGGAGGAGTTGGGATGTAGCCGGGTTATTGATGTTGATAGGGATGTTGAAGTCTCCAAGAATGATAGTGGGTAGCTCAGAGGAGAGAAAGAAGGGTAGCCAGGCAGCAAAGTCGTCAAGAAAGCGGGACATGGGTGCAGGAGGCCGATAGATCACTGCAATCCTCAGAGAGATTGGAGAGAATAGCCGGATGCAGTGGGTCTCGAAAGAAGAGAAGGAGGGTTAGGGAGGACTTGGAACGTGCTCTGTGGTGACAGGAGCAGACCAGCCCCACCACCTTTCCGACCACTAGGTCTGGGTGAGTGGGACCAGATGAGACCTCCATAGGAGAGTGCTGCGTGGGAGGCAGAATCTGCTGCTTGGACCCAGGTTTCGGTGATCGCTAGAAGGTTACAGGAGACAAAGAGGTCATGGATGGAGGTGAGCTTGTTGCAGACTGAGCGGGCGTTCCACTGCGCACATGAAAATGGGAGGGTGGTTTTGGGGAGCACGGGGACAGATATTAGATTGAGGGGGTTGCGGTAGTTTACGGAAGAAAGAGGATGTCTTGTGTGTGGGCAAGGTAGTGGAGGACCAGGGTTTGGGGAGATATCCCCAGAGGTTAGGAGAAGAAGATGGGTGAGAAAGGTGGCATGGGTGCGGGATGTACATGAGCGCATATGTCTTCCAGTTCTAGTGTTCGGGTCAACAGGAGAGTGGAGTATCAGCAGGAGGTGATAAGAGCAGTAGTAGGGAGATGGAAGCAGTGAAGGTGAGATGTACAGTTGTTTGGATGGAGCAGAGGGACAGAGAAAACAGATTTTGGGAATGCAGGAGAGGAATATGAAAAGGAGTAGAGGTGGCATTTTAAAAGGTATACGGAGTGAGAGTCAGGTGTGGAGAAATGTTTCCCAGGGTGCTTGATTGCAGATAGTCCAGCATACAGTGGAGTATCTCGTTGTATCCTCTTGCAGCTAGAGTTCTCGTGCTTAAGTTCAAGATAGGTTGAGTTCAGTTAAGTGTCTTATGACCAAGGGTGGTACTGGCACCCGGTGCCGGTGATTTATTGCACCCGGTGCTGGTGCAGAGGGGTGGTAGCATAGTTGCAATCAAGCTACAAGTTCCAATTTGTGCAAGTTCTGGATTGTAAGATGAAATTTGACTTGAGGAGGTGAGGGATGGATGTCAGCTGTAGAGATTGTATGCGATAGGAGCGGGGGGAACCATGCCATCAGGTGTCGATTTCCATATCGTATAGTTCCCAAGTTGTAGAAGTGAAATTTAGCATAAGGCTGTGGGGGGTGGATATCCTCTGTGGCAGTTGAGTGTACTAGGAACTAAAGGACCAGGGAACCAGAGGCTGGCCCGACCGCTGTGATGGGGTCAAGTAAGGCACTGGGGACTACGAGGTATAGGGTCTCCCAGCACCAGCCCCCGGGGCACTCGCGGGGGGACCTGGTGGGTGTTGGCTGCCCTCTCCCACGCTGACTGTACTCACGGGGGGGTAGACAGATGGGCCTCAGGGCCAGGCCGCGTCGTGGTAGACTGTGGCAGGCCTCACCAGGCCGAGTTCATCTGCAGGGTTCAGGTGGAAATAGGCCCGCTCCAGTTCCCTCCTTCAGGTGTGGGTAGGGATGTGTGTGTGCGATGTTCCTTTAAGGCTGCAGGCTCACTGCTGCTCGGATGTCAGGGGAGTGTGCCGTGGTAGGCTGCGGAAGGCCCTGCCAGGCCGGGTGCTGCAGTCACCTCGGAGGGGGCCTAAGTGACACCGCTCCCCTCCTCTAGGTGCAGGTAGGTTCGGGGAGTCCTCCGGTGCCCACCCCCCACCCTCAGCTACCCGGACGGCAGCAGACTAGCGGGCGGCCGTACTGATCCAGGGCCCGGCGGACTTAGCTGCGGTAGGCCGCAGCAGGCCCTGCCAGGCCGCACGCTGCAGCGGAGCTCTGGACCGTGCGGCGGGAGGCTCAAGCGGCACCGCTCCCCCCCCTCCAGGTGCAGGGAGGGTCGGGGAGACCTCCAGAGGCCGCTGTCCGCCCACTGCCCCCCGGATAGGAGTGGGTGAGTTGTGGAGGTGACCTGAGCTATGGTCTATGCGGCCGCTCCGGTCACCATCTTGGAAGATGGTCATGTCTGTCCTCTTCCTCCATAGTCACTGTGACATCTTTTATATTCATAACATCTTTATATGACATAATATTATATATTATGTAGGGCCCTCTTACCCCTCGTACACTGTCTGTTTTTGTTGTACTGTGACATGTATTGTCCCCCCTATTGTACAGCGCTGAGCAAACCCTTTGGCGCTATATAAACTCGATGTAATAATAATAATAATAATATTCAAAAAAGTTCTCCATCATGGTGCAGGTCTACAATTTTGTTTCTGGTGTCCTTCGACAGCTCTTTGGTCTTCACCATAGTGGAGTTTGGAGTGTGACTGTTTGCGGTTGTGGACAGGTGTCTTTTATACTGATAACAAGTTCAAACAGGTGCCATTGATACAAGTAATGAGTGCAGGACAGAGGAGGCTCTTAAAGTAGAACGTACAGGTCTGTGAGAGCCAGAAATCTTGCTTGTTTGTAGGTGACCAAATACTTATTTTCCACCATAATTTGCAAATAAATTCTTTCCAAATCAGCCAATGTGATTGTCTGGATTTTTTTTCTCATTTTGTCTCTCATAGTTGAGGTCTACCTATGATGCCAATTACAGGCCTCTCTCATCTTTTTAAGTGGGAGAACTTGCACAATTGGTGGCTGACTAAATACTTTTTTGCCCCACTGTATATACAGTATCTTACAGAAGTGCACTCAACTTCTTTGGTGGACCATGGCGAGGCCTGTTCTGAGTGGAACCTGTTCTGTTAGACCGCTGGATGGTCTTGGCCACCGTGCTGCAGCTCAGTTTCAGGGTCTTGGCAATTTTCTCTTAGCCTAGGCCTTCTTTATGTAGAGCAACAATTCTTTTTTTCAGAGAGTTCTTTGCCATGAGGTGCCATGTTGAACTTCCAGTGACCAGTAGGAGAGAGTGAGAGCGATAACGCCAATGTAACCCACCTGCTCCCCATTCACACCTGAGACCTTGTAACACGAGTCACATGACACCGGGGAGGGGAAATGGCTCATTGGGCCCAATTTGGACCTTGTCACTTAGGGGTGGAGTCACTTTTGTTGCCAGCGGTTTAGACATTAATGGCGGTGTGTTGAGTTATTTTGAGGGGACAGCAAATTTACATGGTATACAAGCTGTACATTGACTATGTCACATTGTAGCAAAGTGTCATTTCTTCACTGTTGTCACATGAAAAGAGAGAATCAAATATTGACACAAATGTAAGGGGGGGGACTCACTTCTGGGAGATACTGTGTATATATATACATTGTATACAGTGCGGGGGAGGGTGGGACTCACTTCTGGGAGATACTGTGTATAAATATATACATTGCATACAGTCCGGGGGGAGGGGGGACTCATTTTTGGGGGATGCTGTGTGTGTATATATATATATAAATAAAAGTGCAGCGCTAAATATGAATAGTAAATAAATTAATAATAAAATGTCCCATAAATATTATATACGCATAGATAAGCAGTTTATAAAATAGATATAAAGGATAATCCACTTGATGTCGCAGTGTATCAAGGAAAGTTGTCACAGGAACAAATGATAAAAATGCGCACTCACCGGACGCGCTAAAATCATGCGCATGTAATCAGTATTCACTCAGATCACTTAGGAAGGCGGAAAAGCTGAGCATCCGTCTAAAGGTAGGTAATCCTGTCTTGGTAGTATGTAATAGAAACTGCCAGGTCCAGAGGTCCCCGTAAGGCTGGATGGGTGCACGAACTGGATACAGGGCTCCCTCCCTCTGGTGGTAGTGGATAGTAGTGGGATATCCTGGAAATTAATTAGCTCCAATGGGAGCCAAAAACGGAGCCCATAGTGTAGTATAGTTAAGAAGACTTTATTCAGAAAAATGCAGTAATAAAACAGGGTAGTAAAACACTCCTTGTGTATCAGTAAATGATGAAGAGTAGTACTGACCCCTTATTAAAGATGGCCGCCGGGCCTCCTCGTGGCTCCGGGCGGCTGTGACGTCACACTCTGTTGGCTCCTCATAAGGCCTTTCCTGCTATGCACATCATAAGAGGGGAAGCCAACCTATATATACATTGTATACAGTGCAGGGGAGGGGGGGACTCATGTCTGGGGGATGCTGTGTGTATATATATATATATATATATATATATATATATATATATATACCTTGTATACAGTGCGGGGGAGGGGGGGACTCACTTCTGGGAGATGCTGTATATACATACATTGTATACAGTGCGGGGGAGGGGGGGACTCACTTCTGGGGGATGCTGTATATATATACATTGTATACTGTGCGGGGCAGGGGTGGCTATGATGAAGGCTTATTGCCGAAACGCGTAAACCGTTTTCTGTGCACATTTTACTCGTTCAATAAAGTTTGCTATTCAGGAAGACGAGTGCCGGCTTCACCAATCCTTATCCAGTTGCCCCTGTGCTGGGAAGACGCACAGAGCCAGAGCACCGACATTCCACCTCCGCGGGGAGGATCTCTGGGCGGAGCATCTACTTGCTCAAAGCCATGTGAGGGACATCACTTCCTGGTCCGACTGTGACTTTCACTCAGAAAAGAGCCCTTGTTAAACATCAGAGAATTCACACGGGTGAGCTTCCTTATTCATGTACACAGTGCGGGAAATCTTTCAATAGAAAAGAAAACCTAGTGCAACACCAGTATTTAGGAAATATTAGTCTTTTTAACAACAGAAAAGTGTAATGTGGATGGTGGAGGAGAGCTGTCAGAGAATGTAGTGTGGATGGCGGGAGGAGAGCTGTCAGAGAATGTAGTGTGGATGGTGGAGGAGAGCTCTCAGAGAATGTAGTGTGGATGGTGGGAGGAGAGCTGTCAGAGAATGTAGTGTGGATGGTGGGGGAGGATAGCTGTCAGAGAATGTGTTGTGGATGGTGGGAGGAGAGCTGTCAGAGAATGTAGTGTGGATGGTGGGAGGAGAGCTTTCAGTGTGGATGGTGGGAGGAGGAGAGCTGTCAGAGAATGTAGTGTGGATGGTGGGGGGAGGAGAGCTGTAAGGGAATGTAGTGTGGATGGTGGGAGGACATCTGTCAGAGAATGTAGTGTGGATGGTGGGGGAGGAGAGCTGTCAGAGAATGTAGTGTGGGTGGGGGAGGAGAGCTGTCAGAGAATGTAGTGTGGATGGCGGGAAGAGAGCTGTCAGAGAATGTAGTGTGGATGGTGGGAGGAGAACTGTCAGAGAATGTAGTGTGGATGGTGGGAGGAGAGCTGTCGGAGAATGTAGTTTGGATGGTGGAGAAGAGCTGTCGGAGAATGTAGTATGGATGGTGGGGGGAGGATAGCTGTCAGAGAATGTAGTGTGGATGATGGAGGAGAGCTCTCAGAAAATGTAGTGTGGATGGTGGGAGGTGAGCTGTCAGTGTGGATGGTGGGAGGAGGAGAGCTGTCAGAAAATGTAGTGTGGATGGTGGGAGGAGAGCTGTCAGCGAATGTAGTGTGGATGGTGGGAGGAGAGCTGTCAGCGAATGTAGTGTGGATGGTGGGAGGAGAGCTGTCAGCGAATGTAGTGTGGATGGTGGAGGAGGAGAGCTGTCGGAGAATGTAGTGTGGATGGTGAAGGGAGGAGAGCTGTCGGAGAATGTAGTGTGGATGGTGAAGGGAGGAGAGCTGTCAGAGAATGTAGTGTGGATGTTGGAGGAGGATAGCTGTCGGAGAATGTAGTGTGGATGGTGGGGGAGGATAGCTGTCAGAGAATGTGTTGTGGATGGTGGGAGGAGAGCTGTCGGAGAATGTAGTGTGGATGGTGGAGGAGAGCTCTCAGAGAATGTAGTGTGGATGGTGGGGGGAGGATAGCTGTCAGAGAATGTAGTGTGGATGATGGAGGAGAGCTCTCAGAGAATGTAGTGTGGATGGTGGGAGGTGAGCTGTCAGTGTGGATGGTGGGAGGAGGAGAGCTGTCAGAGAATGTAGTGTGGATGGTGGAGAGCTGTCAGAGAATGTAGTGTGGATGGTGGAGGAGGAGAGCTGTCAGAGAATGTAGTGTGGATGGTGGAGGAGGAGAGCTGTCAGAAAATGTAGTGTAGATGGTGGAGGAGAGCTGTCAGAGAATGTAGTGTGGATGGTGGGGGGAGGAGAGCTGTCAGAGAATGTAGTGTGGATGGTGGGGGGAGGAGAGCTGTCAGAGAATGTAGTGTGGATGGTGGGGGGAGGAGAGCTGTCAGAGAATGTAGTGTGGATGGTGGGGGGAGGAGAGCTGTCAGAGAATGTAGTGTGGATGGTGGGGGGAGGAGAGCTGTCAGAGAATGTAGTGTGGATGGTGGGGGGAGGAGAGCTGTCAGAGAATGTAGTGTGGATGGTGGAGGAGAGCTGTCAGAGAATGTAGTGTGGATGGTGGAGGAGGGAAGCTGTCAGAGAATGTAGTGTGGATGGTGGAGGAGGAGAGCTGTCAGAGAATGTAGTGTGGATGGTGCAGGGAGGAGAGCTGTCGGAGAATGTAGTGTGGATGGTGAAGGGAGGAGAGCTGTCGGAGAATGTAGTGTGGATGGCGGGAGGAGAGCTGTCAGAGAATGTAGTGTGGATGGTGGGAGGAGAGCTGTCAGAGAATGTAGTGTGGATGGTGGGAGGAGAGCTGTCAGAGAATGTAGAGTGGATGGTGGAGGAGGAGAGCTGTCGGAGAATGTAGTGTGGATGGTGGAAGGAGAGCTGTCAGAGAATGTAGTGTGGATGGTGGAGGAGGAGAGCTGTCGGAGAATGTAGTGTGGATGGTGAAGGGAGGAGAGCTGTTGGAGAATGTAGTTTGGATGGTGGAGAAGAGCTGTCGGAGAATGTAGTGTGGATGGTGGAGGAGAGCTGTCGGAGAATGTAGTGTGGATGATGGAGGAGAGCTCTCAGAGAATGTAGTGTGGATGGTGGGAGGTGAGCTGTCAGTGTGGATGGTGGAGGAGAGCTGTCAGAGAATGTAGTGTGGATGGTGGGAGGAGAGCTGTCGGAGAATGTAGTGTGGATGGTGGAAGGAGAGCTGTCGGAGAATGTAGTGTGGATGGTGAAGGGAGGAGAGCTGTCGGAGAATGTAGTGTGGATGGTGAAGGGAGGAGAGCTGTCGGAGAATGTAGTGTGGATGGTGAAGGGAGGAGAGCTCTCAGAGAATGTAGTGTGGATGGTGGGAGGAGAGCTCTCAGAGAATGTAGTGTGGATGGTGGAGGAGAGCTGTCGGAGAATGTAGTGTGGATGGTGGAGGAGAGCTCTCAGAGAATGTAGTGTGGATGGTGGGAGGTGAGCTTTCAGTGTGGATGGTAGGAGGAGGAGAGCTCTCAGAGAATGTAGTGTGGATGGTGGGAGGAGAGCTCTCAGAGAATGTAGTGTGGATGGTGGAGGAGAGCTGTCAGATAATGTAGTGTGGATGGTGGAGGAGAGCTGTCAGAGAATGTGTTGTGGATGGTGGCAGAAGAGCTGTCGGAGAATGTAGTGTGGATGGTGGGGGAGGATAGCTGTCAATGTGTTGTGGATGGTGGAGGTGAGCTGTCAGAGAATGTAGTGTGAATGGTGGAGGAGAGCTCTCAGAGAATGTAGTGTGGATGGTGGGAGGAGAGCTTTCAGTGTGGATGGTGGGAGGATGAGAGCTGTCAGAGAATGTAGTGTGGAGGGTGGGAGGAGAGCTGTCAGATAATGTAGTGTACTTGTTACACACCAGAAAATTCACATGGGTGAGCATCCTTATTCATGTTCAGAGTGTGGGAAATCTTTCAATAGAAAAGAAAACCTAGTGCAACACCAGTATTTAGGAAATATTAGTCTTTTTAACAACAGAAAAGTGTAATGTGGATGGTGGAGGAGAGCTGTCAGAGAATGTAGTGTGGATGGTGGGAGGAGAGCTGTCAGAGAATGTAGTGTGGATGGTGGGAGGAGAGCTGTCGGAGAATGTAGTTTGGATGGTGGAGAAGAGCTGTCGGAGAATGTAGTGTGGATGGTGGAGGAGAGCTGTCAGAGAATGTAGTGTGGATGGTGGAGGAGGGGAGCTGTCAGAGAATGTAGTGTGTATGGCGGGAGGAGAGCTGTCAGATAATGTAGTGTGGATGGTGAGAGGAGAGCTGTCGGAGAATGTAGTGTGGATGGGGGGGGGGAGGAGAGCTGTCAGAGAATGTAGTGTGGATGGTGGAGGACAGCTGTCAGAGAATGTAGTGTGGATGGTGGGGGGTGAGCTATCATTGTGGATGGTGGGAGGAGGAGAGCTGTCAGAGAATGTAGTGTGAATGGTGGGAGGTGAGCTGTCGTGGATGGTGGGAGGAGGAGAGCTGTCGGAGAATGTGGTGTGGATAGTGGAGGAGAGCTGTCAGAGAATGTAGTGTGGATGGTGGAGGAGAGCTGTCAGAGAATGTAGTGTGGATGGTGGGGGAAGGAGAGCTGTCAGAGCATTTAGTGTGGATGGTGGAGGAGATCTGCGGAAGATCATAGTATTGATGGTGGGAAGGTTCTGCTGTATGGTATATGCTGTATGCTGTATGTATGGTGTCACACTCTCCTGTTCACTCTACAGTTCCCGGTCATTCCCTCTCTGTCCAATCACCTGCTTCCTCCAGCACTGCAGCCTATCACAGAAGGGGCACTATTCTAAAGAGCTAGTGTGTGGATTTCTCTCTTTAAACAACATGCCAGCACATTTGCAGCGAGACCCCCTGTGTTCCCATCCTGCTCCTGCGACTGTCATGTTCCCTGGTCTGTATCCCTCTCCAGTGGCCCTGTGCTCTCCTTCCAGCTTATATACTTCCTTCACCGCCTCGTCTTCCTCTGCACTTCAGCCTCTATCTGCTTCTCTGCACCAGTGAGTTTCCGTGAGTTCCAGCCAGCCCCTCATTACCAGCACTAATGCATTCCCAGTCTGTGTTTCTCCTTTGTGTGTTCCCAGTCACTTCTACTGTGTTATCTCCTTCCTTGTGTATCCATCACCCAGCGCTGCAAGAAGATTACTTTATTTCTGCGTACTTTTTGAAAAAAATAAATATCAAGCTTCCACTAAAGAATGGCATGAGGAATGCATCACATGTCACAGTGGAGTCCTGTGCTCCCCTTCACATCATCCCTCCCCCCCCCCCCCCCGCAGTGTCTTCTGACCCCCTATGGCAGATTCTTCTGCCCCCCCATGGTAGTGTCTTCTGCCCCCATAGCAGTGTTCTGTGCCCCTTCTTTACATCACCGTCCCCCCAAAGTAATACCCCCTTAACATCAAACCCCCCTACCCAACTGTAGTGACCTCTGCCTCCCTCCCCCCCCCTTCCTCCTTAGTAGTGTCCTGTACTTCCTTTCAAAATTTCACCCTTCCCCCACATTGTAGTGTCCATCCTCTGCCCTCCCTTTCCCCGAAGGCAGTGTCATCTGTCCCCTTCACATCACCACCTCCCCCCCCACACACACACACACACACATACAAAAAATCCCACCAGTGTTTAGGTAACACTCTCCAACCTTACACAGTTGTACTGCTGAGCGGACAGTGATAGGGAGCACGGTACTGGATGAAATGGCGAAGGTGGGGAGCTGCTGGAATTATTTCTTCATATTAATAAGCTAGTGATTGGTTGTTAGGACCGCCTGGCTTCCTAGCAACCAATCACCAGGCACCTAGCAGCTCAAAAAGATACCGGAGGCAGCTCCCGCCCTCCATTCAGTAGAGCGGAGAGTGATAAGGCAGCACAGTACTGGGCGAAAGGTTAGAAGGGGGGGAGCAACCAATCACCAGGCACCCAGCAACTCCAAATTGTTACCAGAGGCAGCTTGTCAGGGAGCGAAGAGCCAGACACACAAGGAGGTGCAATTAAAGGTAGGTTTATTATAGAAAAACAAGACAGAGTCTATGTAAGTCCAACAGCAACAGCGGATGACTTGGGTAGAACAGTAGCCAGGAAGGATGGTCGCCAGGGTCAAAAGCCAGGAAGGATGATCTCCAAAGCCAGGGTCAGAAGCCAGGAAGGATGGTCGCCAGAGCCAGGTTCAGAAGCCAGGAAGGAGTCTTGCCAAAGCCGAGTCGGTATCCAGGAGAGCAATGAGAAACTAAACAGGAGCTTGCTGCTGTGCAACAAACAGGACACGAATGCAATGGACAGCTACAAACAGCAGACTTAAATGTGATAAGCTGCCACCTCCTGGGGGAGGAGCCGCAGGGGCTGAAAGCATAAAGGATCCCACAATGCTTTGCAGACACCTAAGATGGATGCCAGCACATGGAGCATCACAAGCCCTGAGGAAAGGTAGGACCTTGACAGTACCTCCTCCTCAAGGGGCCCTCCACGGCTCAACATAAGGCTTCTGGGGAAAGCTGGCGCGAAAAGCGCAGAGGAGGGCAGGAGCATGAACATCCGCGGAAGGAACCCAGGAACGCTCCTCGGGACCATAACCACGCAAATGGACCAGGAACTGCACCCAACCGCGGATCAACCGAGAGTCCAGGATACGGCTCACCTCATACTCCTCATGACCGTCAACCCGGATAGGACGAGGCGGAGAGGCAGTAAAGTGATTACAGACCAGAGGCTTCAACAGGGATACGTGGAAGACATTGGAGATACGCATCCCAGGAGGAAGAGCAAGGGCATAGGCATCCGGGTTCACCCTGCGGAGGATGCGGAAAGGACCAACAAAACGGGGAGCCAGTTTCGGTGTGGGCACCCGAAGATTGAGGTTACGAGTGGACAACCACACCCGATCTCCGACCTGGTATGAAGGAGCGGGCAACCGTCTACGATCAGCCTGGAGCTTCTGGTGCTGAGCTGAGTCCTTCAAGGACCTCTGGATCTGCCCCCACGAGGAACGCAGGGCAGCAAGATGGTTATCCACAGCCGTAATGTCCTGTGGCGAGAACAACTCAGGCAATACAGCGGGTTGGAACCCATAGTTGGCCATGAAGGGAGACATCCCAGAGGAAGAGTTGACAGTCGAGTTCCTCGCAAACTCTGCCCATGGCAGGAGATCGACCCAATTGTCTTGATGGTCAGAGATATAGCAGCGAAGGAATTGTTCCAGGGCCTGGTTGGAACGCTCCGCAGCCCCATTGGACTGCGGGTGGTAGGCCAAAGAGAAAGAGAGCTTGATACCCAACTGGGAGCAGAAGGCGTGCCAGAACCTGGACACAAACTGGCTCCCACGGTCCGAGACAATCACCTTAGGTAACCCATGCAAGCGAAAGATCTCCCTGGCGAAAACCGTAGCCAGTTCTTGCGCAGTCAGCAATTTCTTGAACGGAACACAATGGCACATCTTGGAGAAACGATCAATGACCATAAGAATGACTGCATGGCCTCGAGACGCAGGGAAGTCTACAATAAAATCCATGCCCAGGTGTGACCAGGGACGCTCCCCATTGGGAATGGGTTGCAGAAGGCCCAATGGAAGATGCTGAGGAAATTTATTCTGGGCACAGACAGAACATGCCGCTACATATGAGGCGATGTCGGAAGAGAGAGATTGCCACCAGAATAGACGAGAAACGACCCAGGACAACTGGTTCCTCCCTGGATGACCGGCAGTCTTGGAATTATGGTAGGTACGCAGCAAGCGGGTGTGCAATCCCTCAGGTACAAAACATCCTACCAGCCAGTCTCTCAGAGGGAGCATCAGTTTGAGCCGCCAAAATCTGCTCCCCAAGGGGAGAAGTCAGGCTGGTGCGAATGGCAGACAGGATCTGATCCAGAGGTATGACCGAGGTCGGCTCAGAGTCCTCCTTAGACAGCTCAGAGTATTGCTGCGACAAGGCATCAGCCCTGACATTCTTGGAGCCAGGAAAATAGGAGACCACATAGTTAAAACATGACAAGAACCGAGCCCATCTGGCCTGACGGGGCGTCAACCTCTTAGCTTTCGAGAGATACGTCAGGTTCTTGTGGTCAGTGAGAATGAGGAACGGAACCGCAGAACCCTCGAGCAGGTGCCTCTATTACTTGAGAGCCTGAATAATGGCCAACAACTCCCTGTCTCCAATCTGGTAGTTGCATTCTGCGGAGGAAAGCTTCCTGGAGTAGAACCCACAGGGAAGTAGGGGTCCATCGGGCAACCGACGCTGAGACAGGAGGGCGCCTATTCCCGTCTCAGATGCATCAACCTCGAGGACAAAAGGCAACCCAGGATTGGGATGAGACGGTATCGGAGCCGAAGCGAAGGCGGATTTCAGAGCTTCAAAAGCTAAGATTGCCTCGGATGACCACTCGTGGGGATTACTGCCCTTCTTGGTCAGATCTGAGAAAGGCTTGGCCAGCGTGGAGAAGTTCCTGATAAACTTCCGATAATAGTTGGCGAATCCCAAAAAGCGCTGAATGGACCGAAGACCACTGGGACGAGGACACTGCAGAACCGCCGAAACCTTCTGAGGGTCCATGGAAAATCCCACAGCGAAGATGATGTAGCCCAAAAAGGCAACCTGGGATCGGTGAAATTCACACATCTCGAGCTTACAGAAAAGCTCGTTCTCACGTAACCGTTGCAGCACCCGCTTAACATCCTGAATATGAGACTCCATAGACGCAGAGTAAACCAGGATGTCGTCCAAGTAAACCACCATGCACTGCTGCAATAAGTCACAAAAGACATCATTAATGAACTCCTGAAAGACCGCAGGCGCGTTACACAAACCAAAGGGCATAACCAGGGATTCATAGTGGCCGGTTCTGGTGTTGAACGCAGTCTTCCTTGCTCCATACGAGGTTGTACGCAGCCCTAAGGTCGAGTTTAGTAAAGACCGTTGCTCCCTTGAGGCGGTTGAACAACTCGGTAATCAACAGAATTGGGTAAGCATTCTTAATCGTGATTCGATCAAGACCCCTAAAATCAATGCAAGGCCTCAATTCACCGCCCTTCTTTTTCACGAAGAAAAAGCCAGCTCCTGCTGGAGAAGTAGACTTGCGACTGTGCCCCCGGGAAAGCGCATCCACAACGTACTCCTCCATGGCCTGATTCTCCGCAACCGAAAGAGGATACACCCTGCCACGCGGAGGAGTGGCACCGGGTTGTAAGGTTATGGCACAATCATATGGACGATGAGGAGGCAGAGCACCGGCGCGCACCTTGTCAAACACGTCCAGGTACTCCCCATAGTCAGGCAACACAGAGTCCGAGGAGGCACACAACACCTTAACAGGTCCACGGATGCAACCGGCCCCACACTGTGGAGACCACGAGAGAATCTCGGCCGACCGCCAATCAAAGGTCAGATTGTGCTTCTGAAGCCAGGGATATCCCAAAACCACGGAGTAGTGCAGGGAAGAAATTACCTGGAAACAGGCCAACTCCCTGTGAACAGCCCCAGTAGCTACTTCAACCGGCAGGGTCTCGTGGGTAGCCTGCGGCGGTTGCAGGGGCCTGCCATCTATCGCCTCGAGGACCAATGGAGTAACTCGAGCCTGCAGAGGAATGGAGTACTGGGCAGCAAATGAACTGTCCATAAACAACCCGCCAGCACCAGAGTCTACCAATGCCTGGGCCGTCACCGAGCCTTCCGCCCAAGAAAGGACAACGGAACATAGCAGTTTATCTTTGCGGGAAACCGGGGACGAGGAAACTCCACCCAAGATCTGCCCCCGACAGGATCTCAGGTGCGAGCGTTTCTCAGACGGACCGGACAGGACTGCCAAAAATGCCCACCGAGAACACAGTACAGGCAGCGACAGTCCCGACGCCGAGAGGCCTGCTCCCCCTCGGAAAGGCAAGCAAACCCTAGCTGCATGGGCTCACCACCAGACAAGCCATCCCCTGGAGGCGTGGGAGGAGAGGGAGGAACGGGTGGGACAGAAAACGTAGGCGCCAATCGGTTAGGAGGCCTCCGCAGATGATCCTTAAGTGAAGGCCTCTCCCTGAGCCTGGTGTCAATCAGGATTAGGAAGGAAATGAGTGCTTCGAGCTCCACAGGCAGTTCTTTGGCTGCAATCTCGTCCTTCAACGCATCTGAGAGACCGTGAAAGAAAGCAGCCACCAGAGCCTCATTGTTCCAACCCACCTCTGCCGCCAGGGTACGAATTTCTATGGCGTACTCGGCAATGGTTCGTGAACCCTGATGCATGGACATGAGCAGCTTAGCAGCAGAGGCGGAGCGAGCAGGCACATCGAATACCCTACGGAAGGAGGTAACAAAACCAGCAAACTCGTGAATCACAGGGTTATCATTCTCCCATAAGGGATTTGCCAAGGCCTTGTCCGAGAGCAGCGAGATTAGGAAGCCCACCTTTGACCTCTTTGTAGGAAAAGCGTGGGGTATCAATTCAAAATATATGCCCACTTGGTTAAGGAAACCCTGACACTGACTCGGCTCACCCCCAAAGCGCTGTGGAAGGGGGGCTGAACCAGTCATACCTCTGGGCACCGCAGGTGCGGCAGCAGATGCAGAGGTAGGCGCAACAACCGGAGCAACAGCGGGAGCGACCACAGGAGTGACAACCGGCCTAATAGCACCAGGAGTAAGGTGCGCTGTGTGTGCAAGCAGCATCTGCAACGCCTGAGCGAATTGATCCAACAAGAGATCCTGCTGATCAAGTCTGGCAACCAACATAGGGAGCGAGGGCGTATCTGCACCATCAGGATTCATGGCATTCGTGTAGTGTCAGGGAGCGAGTAGCCAGACACACAAGGAGGTGCAATTAAAGGTAGGTTTATTATACAAAAACAAGACAGAGTCTATGCAAGTCCAACAGCAACAGCGGATGACTTGGTAGAACAGTAGCCAGGAAGGATGGTCGCCAGAGTCTGGGTCAAAAGTCAGGAAGGATGATCTCCAGAGCCGGGGTCAGAAGCCAGGAAGGATGGTCGCCAGAGCCAGGTTCAGAAGCCAGGAAGGATGGTCGCCAGAGCCGGGGTCAGAAGCCAGGAAGGATGGTCGCCAGAGCCGGGGTCAGAAGCCAGGAAGGATGGTCGCCAGAGCCGGGGTCAGAAGCCAGGAAGGATGGTCGCCAGAGCCGGGTTCAGAAGCCAGGAAGGATGGTCACCAGAGCCGGGGTCAGAAGCAAGGAAGGAGTCTTGCCAAAGCCAAGTTGGTATCCAGGAGAGCAATGAGAAACTAAACAGGAGCTTGCTGCTGTGCAACAAACAGGACACGAATGCAATGGACAGCTACAAACAGCAGACTTATATGTGATAAGCCGCCACCTCCTGGGGGAGGAGCCGCAGGGGGTTGAAAGCATAAAGGATCCCACAATGCTTTGCAGACACCTAAGATGGATGCCAGCACATGGAGCAGCACAAGCCCTGAGGAAAGGTAGGACCTTGACACAGCTCCCGCCCTCCATCCAGTACTGCCTCCCACTCTTCACTGTTCAGTTGGGGGGGGGGGTCACCGCCAAAGTCCTTTGTGCTCAGGGTCTACTGGTCGGCTGTCTGCGGTCGATAGGTAGATCACGATCAATGTCTTGGCAACCCCGTCCTAGAGAATGTAGTACTGACATTGAGAGAAGAGACACAACACCGGGGTGCAGAGTGTTTAGTGATGTGGACTCTGCTGAGAGAACAATGGGTGGTAGGGATGTAGACTCTGATGATCAAAGATTGTCCCAACTACAGAGCAATGCTGAGGACTTTTCTACATTGTAATGGAAAACTGGAAAAGACTGGATCCGATAAGAGCTGCATCTCCTGTCTGAGTCTATTCATTCCTGGTGATAGATCCTCCAGCACTGTCGGTTGGGCTGATTTCTCAGATCTGGGCTCTACTCTCTCTACTGAGTACTTTCCGGAAACACAGGGCAGAATTCCAGATGAAAAGAGGAAATTCCAATATCTTTTGATAAAAATGGGAAGAAGTATTATCCACCAAATAGAATTTCTATACCTTACAGCTATCTTACTATATACACTCACCGGCCACTTTGTGACGTCCACCTGTCCAAGTGCCTGGCAACACAAATTGCTCATCAGCCAATCACATGGCAGCAACTTGATGCATTTAGACGTGGTGAAGATGACTTGCTGAAGTTCAAACTGAGCATCAGAAAGGGGATTTAAGGGACTGTGAATGTGGCATGGTTGTTGGTGCCAGACGGGCTGATCTGAGTATTTCAAAAACTGCTGATCTACTGGGATTTTCCCGCACAACCATCTCTAGGGTTTACAGAGAATGGTCCGAGAAAGAGAAAATATCCAGTGTGCGGCAGTTGTGTGGAGGAAAATGCCTTGTTGAGATCAGAGGTCAGAGGAGAATGGGCAGACTGGATGGAGATGATAGAAAGGCAACAGTAACTCCAATAACCGATTGTTACAACCAAGGTATGCAGAATACCATCTCCTAAATGCATAATATGTCCAACCTTGAAGCGGATGGGCTACAGCAGACCACACCTTTTGCCACTCCTGTCAGCTAAGAATGGGAAATGGAGGCTACAGTTCACACAGGCTCACCAAAATTGGGCAATAGAAGATTGGTAAAACGGTCTGATGAGTCTGGATTTCAGCTGTGACGTTCAGATGGTAGGGTCAGAATTTGGCGTAAACTACATCAAAGCATGGATCCATCCTGCCTTGTATCATTGGTTCAGGCTGGTGGTGGGGGTGTCATGGTGTGGTGGATCCATCCTGCCTTGTATCAACGGTTCAGGCTGGTGGTGTCATGGTGTGGTGGATCCATCCTGCCTTGTATCAATGGTTAAGGCTTGTGGTGGTGGTGTCATGGTGTGGTGGATCCATCCTGCCTTGTATCAATGGTTCATGGATGTGCACCCGACAAATCTGCAATCATGTCAATATGGACCAAAATCTCTGAGGAATGTTTCCAACACCTTGGTGAATCTATGCCACTGAGAATGAAGGCAAAAGGGGGTCCAAGCCGGGACTGGCAAGGTGGACCTAATAAAGTGGCCTAATAGAATGTATATACCATTGCCTCGCTATCTTTTCCAGGGATGTCAAACGTGGTCATTTATTATGAAAGGACACGAATGATACTAAATAAATGAGCCCTGTGTATATTGGAAACCATTTTAAAACCTTATTAAAAAATTCATGTATTCATGCCAATATTGTGTGTACTTTATACAATTGTGCACCAGTTTCGGTTTTCTTTTCCTTTTTTTTGTTTTGCTATAATTATAATTAGGGATGAATCAAATGTACCTGGGTTTGATTCAGCGACCGTTTCTGAAGTTTGGATCCTGAAGCCGAACCTTCGATGCCAGTAATAGCCATTTTCTGGGCTAATAGGCAAGAGATTGTCAAACACCCGGAGCTGAGCAGTGGCCTAAAGCAAAAAAAATTTAAATGATCGTTCAGCAGGAAGAGGGTCTTTTCAGGCAGCCTAAAGGTTAATAATAAAAAAAAATCAAAAATCCTTTAATCTAAATGGCCAGAACCCGAGTTGGTTGTGACCAGCTCAGTGGATTGCTGTAGGAAAGTCCTGGATTCTTTCTTGGATACACAGAATATAAATGGACATAACATTTATAGGGAAAGTTGATCCAGGGAATATCCCATTGCCTCTCGGGGGATCAGGAAGAAATTTTTTTCTCTGCAGGAGCAAAGTGAATCATGCTTTACTGGGTTTTTTGCCTTCCTCTGGATCAACTGTGGGTGTAGGATTGTAACTTTTTTTTTTTTTTATTTAATGTTTTTTATTTAATATTTGAACTGGATGGACTTTTGTCTTTTTTCAGCCACACTAACTATGTAAATGCTTAGGGGATGCCTCAAAACTATACGTGGTTTCACAGAACATTACAATTCTCAGAGGACAGCATCAGTGGCAACATATTGTGGCATTAAATACAATTGCATACGTTTGTCATTTTGTTGCCTTTTCTCATTGGCTGTAAAACAGCAGTGGCCACCCAATATGGCTGATTTTCATTCCAAAAAAAAGTCTTCATTGGGTAGTTTTTTTTTTTTTTCGTTTTTTTTTCAGCAATATTTTGTTGTAGTGTCATACCATAAGTGGGCACTGGAAATAGAAGAGACAATACAGATACCAAATACTATACAAAAAATATAGTTCATGCTATCACCTTTATGCAGATTGCCAGAGTGGCAAAAGAAGTCACATGCGATCTTAGTTTTAGTACCTCTCTGTATTCTGTACAAAGTTGCACAAAATTTGTCAGCCCATAAGGCATCAACACACCAACCCATATTCCAGAGGTGAGGCCAACCTTAAAAACGTCATTGCCATGTTTTAGAGACAACAGCCAAACATGGCGCAGTGGCTGGAGAGTATGGAAGCAAATTGATTTGGAACTTGGGCAGCAATCCAAGAGGGAGAGATTATTCAATGTTTGCTCCTGAAATAACAACTGGAGAATGTTTTTTTCAAAGAGAGGAGTCATTAATATTGTATAGACTTGCTTCCCATTTTGTAAGCATTTGTACTTCGTAACTATGAGGCGTATGTTATGTATAAATAATTTTGCTTAGTATGTCAGAATCAAGAGCCAGAAATATTTCTTGGACTCACTGCACACCATGTAAGTGTTGTTACTAGGCCACAATGTAAGATGGAGAGACGTGGCCAGCTTACATGTAACTAAAGGGTTATTTTCCAGAGACACATACAAGAAGAAGAGGACATGTGACAGGTCCCAGAAAACTATGGGGCCATTCACAAAGCGCAGCACTTCTTGCACATGTGCAGCAGGCACCCGGCTGTGAAGCTACAAGCTGTCACAGCCGGGTGCCCACACTAAAGATGCCGGCACCAGGGAGAGAAGATGGCCTGTGAAACCAGCTGTGGTAAGGACATCACTGGAACCGAGGGACAGGTAAGTGTCTGTATTTTGAAAGTCAGCAGCTACAGTTTTTGTAGCTGCTGACAGTTATTTTATTTTTTTTTTAGGTGGAACTCCGCTTTAAGTCTTTTTGATAATCTGCTACTTTAAAGAGAGAGAGCTGGCTGATTATATGTAAAAAAAAACAAACAAAAAAAACAATAAATAAAACTTGTCTTTTCCTTGAATGGAAGATTTCCGGCACACCTTTTCATAGATAGTCCACAATTTTGCAGGGAGAGAGCAAGCACACTGCACTTAGAAATAAAAAAATAATCATGATAGAATTTGGGGTGCTTTTTAAATGTGAGTGTATTTATGTTGGAATTTTATTTAATAAAATAAAATCGGAGTAT
>NW_028318245.1:2460000-2572500 GCF_062004578.1 Staurois parvus | reverse complement strand
GCTGTCAGGGAAGTGAGAGACAGCACAGCTACTGCAGCTGTGCTCTGTCACTGTTTGCCGCCGATCGCCGGGACATAGCCGCTAAGGAGCGGCTGTGACCCGGCGACTGACATCTGCGGCAGAGAACCGCGGGACAAATAGGGCGGTGGCGCGCCTCGCGCGCGCCCCCTATTTGTTTACAAAACACACGTCTTAAAACGTAGTTTTGCCTGTGAGTGCCGCCCTGCCGCCATATATGTACAGTGGCTTTGCGGCATGCGGTTAAAAAGGTTTCTAAGCTATGAGAGGACATTTTTCTATGTTATTTCTTTTTCCTTTTTCATAAATGTATTCCATCATCTTTGGGGTTTAGGTTGAAGAACTGAAAGACATCAAAGCTGAGATTAAAGAGGAAGAAGAAGAGATGTCAAAGAGTGGAGCTCAGCAGTCTATGGAGGAGGGTGGTCCTCTTTATTCCCCAGATTCCAGACAGGAAGATCACACCATCCCTCACCACCATCAGGTAGATGGGACTAAGCAACTGAAACTCCGTGAGAATTCTAATCTTTAAGATGATGTTCTTCTATGTGATATCTTGCTCGTTTTTACAATTGTGTTCCAACATCTTTGGGGTTTAGGATGAAGAACTGAAACACATAAAAGTTGAGATTAAAGAGGAATTGACGCTGGTGATTGGAGCTCAGCAGTCTATGGAGGAGGGTGGTCCTCTGTTTTCCCGGGATTTCACACAGGAAGATCACACCATCCCTCACCATCACCAGGTAGATGGGAAGAACATAAAAGTGGCTCCAGACTGTATGAGATTATTCTCTTCTCTTATCCTATTGGTCGTCAAGTTTCCTTTCTTTTTGGTGGTTTAGCATGAAGAACAGATGTCTGTGAAAGATGAGGTTAAAGAGGAGGAAGTGATGACTGTGATGGGTCATCAGGAGTCTATGAAGGAAGTTGGGATGATGGTGACAACTAAAGAAGAGGAACCTTCTCTAGATATCAGCACAGGTGAGTAACGAACACTAAATACAGAAACTGTTCAAGGATATAGGTTGCTGATTGGGGATATGTAGACTTTCACATCAGTTAGTATGATCTCTACAAGGACGTCATGATGGACAATCAGCCGCCCCTCACATCACCGGGTAAGAGGAGACTATTGTAAAGGAGAGAGCAGTACGGAGGGTCCACCTGGATCCCCCATTATCTGATAAACACATAGAAACAGTGGATTCAGTCAGTGTGTGTGTTTCCTACAGATGGATCCAGTAATGGGAACCCACCAGAGAGATGTCCCCGTCCTCTGTATTCCCGGGATTCCACACAGGAAGGTCACACCATCCCTCACCATCATCAGGTAGATGGAACCAGTAATGAGAACCCACCAGAGAGATGTCCCTGTCCTCTGTATTCTCAGAATTCCACACAGGAAGATCACACCATCCCTCAGCATCATCAGGTAGGTGGGCATCTAAACCTAAATATGTACTTTATGCTTTTGAGATGACATTCTTCTATGTATTCTCTTGTTTTAATGTCTCCTTTTACATCTGAAATGCAGCTTTTGCCCCTCCCCCCACCCACCATCCCTGTTGCTAGCTCCTTTAAGCACCTTACAATCCCCACCCCCATTCTTCAGATCAGTAACACCTTCCTATCTTGTCCCTCCCCCAGCCTGTGACTGGATAGTGAAAGGAGAAGCAGCAGACTGATGAGCTCATCTCTGTCACTCTGCTCTCTCCTGCTATCAGCATGTCCCTTGTTAGAACAACAGCACAGTTGAGTGGCTCCTTGTTCTGCTGCTCCCTCTCCCAATCTGAGATTTTATATACAGAAACTGCAAGAGCCTGATACCGGGTCCCATTCAGGTACTTACACTGCTTACATTTATTTTTAACACATTTAGTGATGTAGTAGGAAACGCAAAGTTTCTGTCATTTGTGTCTTTTATATCTTCCTTGAGTTCATTTTAACAGATGTTTTTTATTATTTTGGGGTTTAGGGTGAAGTACGGATTACTATAAAATCTGAGGTAGAAGAGGAGGCATATGTGGGGGGGGATCAGCCGTCCACGGAGGTTGGGATGGTTATGAAGAATGAACAGGAAGAAATTTCCCCACCTATCAACACAGGTAAGTACTATGGAAGAAACGGGTCACAATCTCATTTTACTTCTGAGTAGAAGATTTGTAGTTTAAGGAAAAATGTGGGATAATTCTCAGATCTTCACATTGTCCTGCAGGCAGGTGCTAAATGGTTAAATATGTGCCTAATAAAGGGTTAATGTGTGGTGTTTCAAGGGTTAACACTTGGTGCTGTGATGTACCTTCCCCCACACGTGTCACTTCCTGCTTCTGAAGATATATATGCAGGAGGAGACCGGACCTTGTAGTCTACAAAAAAAAAAATGTAAGCCTGGGTAGAATTCCCCTGGAGGTAGACCAATGGTGCGCCAAAGCTCACAGTGTCTTCCCGGCACTTTGAACACCCTAGGAGTAGGAGAACTATGAAAACAGCCCCCCCTTCCTGGCTCGGGGACAGACAGAAGGGCAAGAAGTCAATTTCCAGGCAGGCAGGCAGGCAGTGGCACACACATGAAATTAACTACCAGACTCTGTGACGCTCCCGAGTCAGGCCCAGGTGGTCCCTCCAAAGTCCAGAACAGCACTGACAGTCTGACTTACAAACAGTCCCCTGCTTGCCTTTGTGCTCATCTGTGACCGTCCCACATTGTAACACGGGAGGCTTGGGCTCCATAACAGATGACATCACATACTGGCGCTCACGCTCAGTCCACCGCCTCCACCAAACCCGCCGCCTTCCCAGCTGCCCGAACACACACAGTAGCAGGAAGTGCACTCGGATGGTCTCCAATGTCTCCTGGACTGCACACGTGCAATTCTGAGCCATATTTTTCACTGGCATGCGTTCCCTGTTATGGGCACTGGCTGCCTGTAAAACCACAGCCGGTCGGTAACATGGCCTGTGGGACCAGGACCTCCATAGTGGGTGTCACCACATAGACAGGAGTGAGACCAACAAATGTTCGTTCGCTGATTTCCCTTCCCTAATAAGAGCCTGGAAGCGATGTGGACTGAGGATTGGTATAGCCGGCACTCGTCTCCCCGAAGAGTAAACTTCACTGAACGAGTAAAATGTGCATAGAAAACGGTTTACGCATTTCGGCAATAAGCCTTCGTCCTAGCAATAAAGTACAAGTCAGGACATTACATTCATATATACAAAATTTAATTGGTATATAATATTTAGTGTATATATACAGTATCTTACAGAAGTGCACTCAACTTCTTTAGTGGACCATGGCGAGGCCTGTTCTGAGTGGAACCTGTCCTGTTAGACCGCTGGATGGTCTTGGCCACCGTGCTGCAGCTCAGTTTCAGGGTCTTGGCAATCTTCTTATAGCCTAGGCCAGTGATGGCGAACCCGTGGCACGCGTGCCACAGCCGGCACGCCGAGCCTTATCTGTGGGCACGCCAGGAGAATCCAGCGGCGCGCTGTCTTCCCGGCTGTAGTGTGCGTGACAGCCGGGTCCCAAGTGCGCATGCACAAGAAGCAGTGCTCTTTGTGAATGGTAAGGCGGTACCTGGGACACATGACAGATCCCAGAAGCCGCCGGACCAATCACAAAGCGCAGCGCTTCTCGCGCATGCGCACTGGGCATCCGGCTGTCCGACGAGCGCCCACACTACAGAAGCCGGGAAGACAGCGCGCGGCTGGATAAAGGAACAGGTAAGATAAAAAAAAAAACTCTGCGGAAGTAAGAGCGGGTACCTGTCAAATTCAGGTACTCGCTCCCCCTCCCTCCCCAAAGGTCAGCAGTCATCTCTTTACTGTCCGCAGTCTCTGGTCATCCCTGTGCTGTCCGCAGTCTCTGGTCATCTCTGTGCTGTCCGCAGTCTCTGGTCATCCCTGTGCTGTCCGCAGTCCCTGGTCATCCCTGTGCTGTCCGCAGTCTCTGGTCATCCCTGTGCTGTCCGCAGTCTCTGGTCATCCCTGTACTGTGGCCGCAGTCTCTGGTCATCTCCTGTACTGTGTCCGCAGTCTCTGGTCATCTCTGTACTGTCCGCAGTCTCTGGTCATCCCTGTACTGTGTCCGCAGTCTCTGGTCATCCCTGTACTGTGTCCGCAGTCTCTGGTCATCCCTGTACTGTGTCCGCAGTCTCTGGTCATCTCCTGTACTGTCCGCAGTCTCTGGTCATCTCCTGTACTGTCCGCAGTCTCTGGTCATCTCCTGTACTGTGTCCGCAGTCTCTGGTCATCTCCTGTACTGTGTCCGCAGTCTCTGGTCATCTCCTGTACTGTGTCCGCAGTCTCTGGTCATCTCCTGTACTGTGTCCGCAGTCTCTGGTCATCTCCTGTACTGTCCGCAGTCTCTGGTCATCCCTGTACTGTCCGCAGTCTCTGGTCATCCCTGTACTGTGTCCGCAGTCTCTGGTCATCCCTGTACTGTGTCCGCAGTCTCTGGTCATCTCCTGTACTGTGTCCGCAGTCTCTGGTCATCTCCTGTACTGTGTCCGCAGTCTCTGGTCATCTCCTGTACTGTGTCCGCAGTCTCTGGTCATCCCTGTACTGTGTCTGCAGTCTCTGGTCATCCCTGTACTGTCCGCAGTCTCTGGTCATCTCCTGTACTGTGTCCGCAGTCTCTGGTCATCTCCTGTACTGTGTCCGCAGTCTCTGGTCATCCCTGTACTGTGTCCGCAGTCTCTGGTTATCCCTGTACTGTTAATTAGTTTGCACTACTGTACGAGTTGTTTTTTCTAAACCAAAAGCTCGATATTCAGGTTTCATTGCAGTGTTGGCACTTTGAAAGAAATAAGTTGGTTTTGGGTTGCAGTTTGGGCACTCGGGCTCAAAAAGGTTCGCCATCACTGGCCTAGGCCATCTTTATGTAGAGCAACAATTCTTTTTTTCAGAGTTCTTTGCCATGAGGTGCCATATTGAACTTCCTGTGACCAGTATGAGAGAGTGAGAGCGATAACACCAAATGTAACCCACCTGCTCCCCATTCACACCTGAGACCTTGTAACACCAGTCACATGACACCGGGGAAGGGAAAGGGCTCATTCTGCCCAATTTGGACCTTGTCACTTAGGGGTGGAGGCATTTTTGTTGCCAGCGGTTTAGACATGAATGGCAGTGTGTTGAGTTATTTAGAGGGAACAGCAAATTTACGTTATACAAGCTGTACACTGACTAAGTCACATTGTAGCAAAGTGTCATTTCTTCAGTGTTGTCACATGAAAAGAGAGAATCAAATATTGACACAAATGTGAGGGGGGGGACTCACTTCTGGGGGATACTGTGTGTGTGTGTGTGTATATATATGTGTGTACATATATATATATACAGTGGGGATCGAAAGTTTGGTCACCCCAGCTAAAAATTTGTATTAATGTGCATAAAGAAGCCAAGAAAAGATGGAAAAATCACCAAAGGCATCAAATTACAGATTAGACATTCTTATAATATGTCAACAAAAGTTAGATTTTATTTCCATCATTTACACTTTCAAAATAACAGAAAACAAAAAAAATGGCATCTGCAAAAGTTTGGGCACCCTGCAGAGTTAATATCTTGTACTGCCCCCTTTGGCAAGTATCACAGCTTGTAAACGCTTTTTGTAGCCAGCCAAGAGTCTTTCAATTCTTGTTTGAGGTATCTTTGCCCATTCTTCCTTACAAAAGTCTTCCAGTTCTTTGAGATTTCTGGGCTGTCTGTCACGCACTGCTCTTTTAAGGTCTATCCATAGATTTTAAATTATGTTGAGGTCAGGAGATTGTGAAGGCCATGGCAAAACCTTCAGTTTATGCCTCTTGATGTAATCCCCCGTGGATTTCGGGGTGTGTTTAGGATCATTATCCATTTGTAGAAGCCATCCTCTCTTTAACTTCAGCTTTTTCACAGATGGCATCAAGTTACCATACAAAATTTGCTGAAATTTTATTGAATTCATTTTTCCTTCTACTGTGCCACTGGCTGCAACACAACCCCAAAGCATGATTGATCCAACCCCATGCTTAACAGTTGGACAGAGGTTCTTTTCATTAAATTCTGTGCCCCTTCTTCTCCAAACGTACCTTTGCTCATTCCGGCCAAAAAGTTCAATTTTAACCTCATTGGTCCATATAACTTGTTTCCAAAATGCATCTATATGTTCATTTGCAAAGTTCAAACGATGATTTTTGTGGTGAGGACGTAGAAGAGGTTCTCTTCTGATAACTCTTCCATGAAAACCATATTTGTACAAGTATCTCTTTATAGTGGAATAGTGTACCACAACTCCAGTGTCTGCCAGATCTTTCTGGAGGGATCGTGCAGTCAAACGTGGGTTTTGAATTGTTTTTCTCACAATCCTGCGAGCTGTTCTGTCTGATATTTTTCTTGGTCTTCCAGATCTTGCTTTAACTTCCACTGTTCCTGATGACTGCCATTTCTTAATTACATTCCGAACAGAGGATATTGACATCTGAAAACGCTTTGCTAACTTCTTATAGCCTTCTCCAGCTTTGTGAGCGTCAACTATTTTCAGTTTCAGTTTTCTAGACAACTGCTTAGAAGAACCCATGGTGCTGATTGTTGGGGCAAGGTCAGATGAGTCTGGGCATTTAAAACCTTTGAGATTGACATAACCTGGTCTTCCCAGACAATGATTGAGAACAATCCATGACACTGGCAGGTCTCAGCTTTGCAAAGGGGGCAGTGCATGCTATAAATTCTGCAGGGTGCCCAAACTTTTGCAGACACCATTTTTTTGTTTTCTGTTATTTTGAAAGTGTAAATGATGGAAATAAAATCTAACTTTTGTTGACATATTATAAGAATGTCTAATCTGTAATTTGATGCCTTTTGGAGATTTTTCCATCTTTCCTTGGCTTCTTTATGCACATTAATACAAATTTTTAGCTGGGGTGCCCAAACTTTCGATCCCTACTGTACATACACACACACACACAGGTGAAACTCAAAAAATTTGAATATCATGCAAAAGTTCATTTATTTCAGTAATGCAACTTAAGAGGTGTAACTAATATATGAGACTCATTACATGCAAAGCAAGATGGTTCAAGCCGTGATTTGTCATAATTGTGATTATGGCTTACAGCTCATGAAAACCCCAAATCCACAATCTCAGAAAATGAGAATACTGTGAAAAGGTGCAATATTCTCAGCTCAAAGTGTCCCACTCTAATCAGCTAATTAAGCCATAACACCTGCAAAGGGTTCCTGAGCCTTTAAATGGTCTCTCAGTCTGGTTTAGTAGGAATCACAATCATGGGAAAGACTGCTGACCTGACACCATCATTGACACCCTCCATTAGGAGGGAAAGCCCCAAAAGGTAATTGCAAAAAAAGTTGGATGTTCCTAAAGTGCTGTATCAAAGCACATTAATAGAAAGTTATGTGAAAGGGAAAAGTGTGGAAGAAAAAGGTGTACAAGCAGCAGGGATGACCGCAGCCTGGAGAGGATTGTCAGGAAAAGGCCATTCAAACGTGTTGGGGACTTTCACAAGGAGTGGACTGAGGCTGGAGTCAGTGCATCAAGAGCAACCACACACAGACGGATCCTGGACATGGGCTTCAAATGTCGTATTCCTCTTGTCAAGCCACTCCTGAACAACAATGTCAGAAGTGTCTTACCTGAGCTAAAGAGAAAACAGACCTGGTCTGCTGCTCAGTGGTCCAAAGTCCTCTTTTCTGATGAGGCAACTTTTGCATCTCATTTGGAAACCAAGGACCCAGAGTATGGAGGGAGAATGGAGAGGCACACACTGCAAGATGCTTGAAGTCCAGTGTGAAGTTTCCACAGTCTGTGTTGATTTGGGGAGCCATGTCATCTGCTGGTGTTGGTCCACTGTGCTTCATTAAGTCCAGAATCAACGTAGCCGTCTATCAGGAGATTTTGGAGCACTTCATGCTTCCTTCCGCAGATGAGCTTTATGGGGATGCTGACTTCATTTTCCAGCATGACTTGGCACCTGCCCACACTGCCAAAAGCACCAAAACCTGGTTCAATGACCGTGGGATTACTGTGCTTGATTGGCCAGCAAACTCTCCTGACCTGAACCCCATAGAGAATCTATGGGGCATTGCCAAGAGAAAGATGAGAGACATGAGACCGAACAATGCAGAAGAGCTGAAGGCCGCTATTGAAGCATCCTGGTCTTCCATAACACCTCAGCAGTGCCGCAGGCTGATAGCTTCCATGCCACACCACATTGAGGCAGTAATTGCTGCAAAAGGGGCCCAAACCAAGTACTGAGTACATATGCATGCTTCTACTTTTTAGAGGTCCGATATTGTTCTATGTACAATCCTTGTTTTATTGATTGCATGTAATATTCTCATTTTCTGAGATTGTGGATTTGGGGTTTTCATGAGCCGTAAGCCATAATCATCACAATTATGACAAATCACGGCTTGAACTATCTTGCTTTGCATGTAATGAGTCTATCTCATATATTAGTTGCTGCACTGAAATAAATGAACTTTTCCACGATATTCTAATTTTTCGAGTTTCACCTGTGTATATATATATGTCTGTGTGTGTGTATACATTGTATACAGTCTGGGGGAGGGGGGACTCACTTCTGGGGGATATTGTGTATATATACACATTGTATACAGTGCGGGGGAGGGGGGATTCACTTCTGGGAGATCCTGTGTGTGTGTGTATGTATATGTATGTATGTATGTATGTATGTGTATATATATATATATAGTATACAGTGTGGAGGAGGGGGGGGACTCACTTCTGGGAGATGCTGTGTGTGTGTGTGTATATATATATTTTGTATACGGTGCGGGGGAGGGGTGGCTATGACGGAGGCTTATTGCCGAAACGCGTAAACCAGTTTCTGTGCACATTTTACTCGTTCAATAAAGTTTGCTATTCAGGAAGACGAGTGCCGGCTTCACCAATCCTCATCCAGTTGCCCCTGTGCTGGGAAGACACACAGAGCCAGAGCACCGACATTTCACCTCCGCGGGGAGGATCTCTGGGCAAAGCATCTACTTGCTCAAAGCCATGTGAGTGACATCACTTCCTGGTCCGATTGTCACTTTCCAGGGGCGCTGTGGCTGGGGACAAAAACAAATGGAGTGCAATCTACACTTCATTACCTTCAATCAGAGGCAGGAGAGACATGGACACTTTTTTGATCAATTTTGGAGGGAAAACAGGAGCCCAGCTGTGAGATCGACATTTCCACTTATTCCACTGACGAGGGAGGAGCTAAATCTCCAGTTATTTGTGAATTCTGACATTTCTTCCATTTCTCTCCATCAGATGGCGCTGATGTCAGGAATTCCTCACAGAGACATCTTCTATTATCTGCTGATTGGAAGTCAGAAGATAATGCCATCACGCAGGATTCTCCAGGAGTGAATCCAAATACACCCAATATCCATCACAGACCTTCCTGTCCGGAGACATCAATGGATCCCTCTGATCAGGCGGAATCTTCTGACCAATCACATACTAGGAGTGCAAATGTCCATTTAGGATCCCACACTGCAGAGAGATCAACAGATCCATCTAATCCCGAGGATTCTTCCACACCCCATGAAGGAGCTCACCGAGGGGACAATCTATTGTCATGTTCAGAGTGCGGAAAATGTTTCAGTAAGAAAAGATACCTTGTTAAACATCAGAAAATTCACACGGGTGAGCGTCCTTATTCATGTTCAGAGTGCAGGAAATCTTTCACTCAGAAAAGACACCTTGTTACACATCAGAGAATTCACACGGGTGAGCGTCCCTATTCATGTTCAGAGTGCGGGAAATCTTTCACTCAGAAAAGAGACCTTGTTACACATCAGAGAATTCACACAGGTGAGCGTCCTTATTCATGTTCAGAGTGCGGGAACTCTTTCGCTCATAAAGGAGATCTTGTTGTACATCAGAGAATTCACACAGGTGAGCGTCCTTATTCGTGTTCTGAGTGTGGGAAATGTTTCACTTCGAAAGGAGGACTTGTTGTTCATCAGAAAATTCACACAGTTGAGCGTCTTTATTCATGTACACAGTGCGGGAAATCTTTCATTCATAAAAGAGTCCTTGTTAAACATCAGAAAATTCACACGGGTGAGCGTCCTTATTTATGTTCAGAGTGCGGGAAATCTTTCGCTCATAAAGGAGATCTTGTTGTACATCAGAGAATTCACACAGGTGAGCGTCCTTATTCATGTTCAGAGTGCGGGAAATGTTTCACTCAGAAAGGAGAACTTGTTGTTCATCAGAGAATTCACACAGGTGAGCGTCCTTATTCATGTACACAGTGCGGGAAATCTTTCGTTCGTAAAGGAGAACTTGTTAGACATCAGAGAATTCACACAGGTGAGCGTCCTTATTCATGTACACAGTGCGGGAAATCTTTCACTCAGAAAATAGAACTTGTTGTACATCAGAGAATTCACATGGGTGAGCGTCCTTATTCATGTTCAGAGTGCGGGAAATGTTTCACTCAGAAAGGAGAACTTGTTGTACATCAGAGAATTCACACGGGTGAGCGTCCTTATTCATGTACACAGTGCGGGAAATCTTTCGCTCGTAAAGGAGTACTTATTGTACATCAGAGAATTCACACGGGTGAGCATCCTTATTCATGTTCAGAGTGCGGGAAATCTTTCCATAAAAAATATAATCTTGTTAAACACCAGAAAATTCACACGGGTGAGCGTCTCTATTCATGTTCAGAGTGCGGGAAATTTTTCACTAATAAAGGAGGCCTTATTAAACATCTTAGAATTCACACAGGTGAGCATGCCTAATCATGTTCAGAGTGCGGGAAATCTTTCAATAGAAAAGAAAACCTAGTGCTACACCAGTGTTTAAGAAATCTTTCTGTAGGAAATATTAGTCTTTTTAACAACAGAAACGTTTAATGTGGATGGTGGGAGGAGAGCTGTCAGAGAATGTAGTGTGGATGGTGGTGGGTGGAGAGCTGTCAGAGAATGTAGTGTGGATGGTGGGGGGAGAAGAGCTATCAGAGAATGTAGTGTGGATGGGGGGAGGAGAGCTGTCGGAGAATGTAGTGTGGATGGTGGGAGGAGAGCTGTTGGAGAATGTAGTGTGGATGGTGGGAGGAGAGCTGTCGGAGAATGTAGTGTGGATGGTGGGGGGAGAAGAGCTATCAGAGAATGTAGTGTGGATGGTGGGGGGAGAAGAGCTGTCGGAGAATGTAGTGTGGATGGGGGGAGGAGAGCTGTCGGAGAATGTAGTGTGGATGGTGGGAGGAGAGCTGTCGGAGAATGTAGTGTGGATGGTGGGGGGAGGAGAGCTGTCGGAGAATGTAGTGTGGATGGTGGGGGGAGGAGAGCTGTCGGAGAATGTAGTGTGGATGGTGGGGGGAGGAGAGCAGTCGGAGAATGTAGTGTGGATGGTGGGGGAGAGGAGAGCAGTCGGAGAATGTAGTGTGGATGGTGGGGGAGAGGAGAGCAGTCGGAGAATGTAGTGTGGATGGTGGGGGGAGGAGAGCAGTCGGAGAATGTAGTGTGGATGGTGGGGGGAGGAGAGCAGTCGGAGAATGTAGTGTGGATGGTGGGGGAGAGGAGAGCAGTCGGAGAATGTAGTGTGGATGGTGGGGGAGAGGAGAGCAGTCGGAGAATGTAGTGTGGATGGTGGGGGGAGGAGAGCAGTCGGAGAATGTAGTGTGGATGGTGGGGGGAGGAGAGCAGTCGGAGAATGTAGTGTGGATGGTGGGGGAGAGGAGAGCAGTCGGAGAATGTAGTGTGGATGGTGGGGGAGAGGAGAGCAGTCGGAGAATGTAGTGTGGATGGTGGGGGGAGGAGAGCAGTCGGAGAATGTAGTGTGGATGGTGGGGGGAGGAGAGCAGTCGGAGAATGTAGTGTGGATGGTGGGGGGAGGAGAGCAGTCGGAGAATGTAGTGTGGATGGTGGGGGGAGGAGAGCTGTCAGTGAATGTAGTGTGGATGGTGGGGGGGAGGAGAGCTGTCAGAGAATGTAGTGTGGATGGTAGGGGGAGGAGAGCTGTCAGAGAATGTAGTACTGACATTGAGAGAAGAGACACAACACCCGGCTGCAGAGTGTTTAGTGATGTGGACTCTACTGAGAACAATGGGTGGTGGGGCTGTAGACACTGATGATAAAGGAATGTCCCTACCAGGTTGCCATTACTGAGAATGCAATGTGTGGGCTGAGGACTTTTCTGCATTGTAATGTAAAATTCCACAAGAGACTGGATCTGATAAGAGCTGCATCTCCTTTAGGAGTTCATTCATAGTTGATGATAACATTCTCAAATACCATAGATCAGGACAATTACTCAGATCCAGGGCTCTATGCACTGAACACTTCCAGGAAGTTCCAAATGAATAGAGGAAATTTTTGATAAAAATGGGAAGATGTATTATCCATGAAATAGTGACTATACCTTAGTTATCTTACTATATATATATATATATATATATATATATATATATACACACACACCAATAACTTACAGTGATGTCAATTGTGTAAATTTACCATAAAGGATACTAAATAAAGGACTCTTGTGTTTACATTGTATCCATTTTAAAACATTGTTAATTCATGTATTAATGCAGTTACTATGTGTACTTTATAAATCATGTGCATCAATTTCAGTTTGGCTTTCATTCTTTTGTTTTTCCATTATTATAACTATTGATGAGATGAACTTACCTGGGTTTTATTCGGTGCCGGTTTAGCGAATGCTACTGAAGTTTGGATCCTGAAGGCAAACCTTGGATATCAGTGATGGCCATTTTCTGGGCTAATAGGCAAGGGATTGTCCAAGAAAGGGAGCTGGGCAGCTGCCAAATGTTAGATTTTATTTTTCAGTTGCATCTGTGACGTTGATGGTGACATGCTCAGCATTTGGCAGTCCCATCCACTGGCGCATTGTCTAAGGATTAGGGTGTATAACTTGGTAGTATCGCTTACACAAATCAATGTCAGGAGAAACCAGTGGGACACTTTCCTCCACAGACCAATAAAAGATGCGCCACGGCGGTCTCGTACCTTGATCTCCTTCATTTTTATGGCTACAAAGCAACCCACAGTCCACGTGTAGAAATCCCCTCCCCTTAATTTTGAGAAGGTCAAGTCCAGAATACAAGGCATTTTTTATTCATGAAAAGCTTACTTCGATCCTGGAGGATGAACATGATACATTTTTTTAAAGTCTGGCAGCCCTAGCTTGACTACCAACTGGTCTCTTGTTTTACTACGCACTTGCTTCATTTGTGATCCAAGAGTTTATTATGGTTGTCCTCCTACTTCGCCTTAGCTTTCGGGAACAGAAACCGCTGTGCCCCATGGCAAAACTTCCTCTGCCCCTTTTTTCCATTTTTTTTTCTCTTGGTTTTCAGAATCCTTCACCTACTTTCCCCCTCTCGCTTCAGGGTCATCCTTTTATTTTTTCTTACAGCAAATTTTGAGCCACTGATTTGCCACAAGATTTGCAGCACACCTTTCTTGGATAGCCCACAATTTCATAGGGAGAGAGTAAGCACAAATCAAAAATAAATGCATTTATCAGGAGACTGAAGATGTCACATTATCAAATTCAAAGATTGAATAGAATTGCACCACACTTGTCAAGCCTTCACTCGAGTTTTTCTTACCACAAATTTTGAGCAACTGATTTGCTGCACACCTTTTAAGTCTTTCTTGGATAGCCCACAATTTCATAGGGAGAGAGCAAGCACACAAAAAATGCATTTATCAGGAGACTGAAGATGTCACATTTTCAAATTCAAAGATTGAATAGAATTGCACCACCCTTGTCAAGCGTTCACTCAATTTTTTCTTACTGCGAATTTTTAGCCAATGATTCACCACAAGATTTGCAGCACACCTTTTAAGTCTTTCTTGGATAGTCCACAATTTCAGAGAGAGAGAGAGCAAGCACAAATAAAAAAAATGCATTTATCAGAAGACTGAAGATGTCACATTTCAAATTTAAAGATTGAATAGAATTGCACCACACTTGTCAAGCCTTCACTCGGTAAGGATGAAATTTATTAGAGAGATTGTAGATAGATAGCACTTAAAAGAAAAAAAATGGTTTCCTTTTTCACAGCCCAAATAAAGAAAAAATGCTTTTAGCAGGAGACTGAAGATGTCACATTTTCAAATTTAAAGATTGAATAGAATTGCACCACACTTGTCAAGCCTTCACTCGATTTGTTTCTTCGCACATTTTGAGCTACTGATTCGCCACAAGATTTGCAGCACACCTTTTAAGTCTTTCTTTATGTCAGTGTGGCTGCAGCTGCATTTTCTCCCTGAAGCCTAAAATATGGGTGTCCCTATAGAGGAGGTACAGCCAGCACTGAGCCCTGCTCCTTCTGCTGCACTCTGGCACCATATCTCTTCTGTTTATTGCAGATTAAGGTGGAACCCACCACCAGCTATACCGGGCACAAAGAGTGAAACTTTTTTTTCTCTCAGACAAGTGTAGTAGCTAGCTTATACTGTTGTCAGCTTGTGTTTTGGTGAATAAAAGTGTACCCCTGGTAGTAGGTCCAGATTCAGTCTGCAAAAATATAGAAGAGATGAGAAGGCCAAGCACTTCACAGCAAAGCTTAGAAGGAGGAGTAGACAGGAGTTGTATGGGCTCTGTATGCACCGACTGTCACCCCCTCTCCCAAAGTCTAGAACTTCATCTACATTTGTCAGTTTTGTTGGTTATTGGTGGCAGGGCCAGATATCCACCAACTGCTCCTCCTGGACTTATGCTCAAATCTAAACATGGACTGATTTATAGTTCAGACAATTCCTAAATATAGAGCCATTTATCCAACTCTTCATAAAGAGCCTCTGGTTTATAGACCGGATACGTCCTAAATATAGAGCCATTTATCCAACCGTCCATCCAGAGCCTCTGGTTTATAGACCGGATACGTCCTAAATATAGAGCCATTTATCTAACTGTCCATCCAGAGCCTCTGGTTTATAGACTGGATACATCCTAAATATAGAGCCATTTATCCAACTGTCCATCCAGAGCCTCTGGTTTATAGACCGGATACATCCTAAATATAGAACAGTTTATCCAACCGTCCATCCAGAGCCTCTGGTTTATAGACCGGATACATCCTAAATATAGAGCCATTTATCCAACCGTCCATCCAGAGCCTCTGGTTTATAGACCGGATACATCCTAAATATAGAGCCATTTATCCAACCATCCATCCAGAGCCTCTGGTTTATAGACCGGATACATCCTAAATATAGAACCATTTATCCAACCGTTCATCCAGAGCCTCTGGTTTATAGACCGGATACGTCCTAAATATAGAGCCATTTATCCAACCATCCATCCAGAGCCTGTTATCCTATAATAATCACATGCTGATAATATTATTATTATACAGTATTTATAAAGCACCAGCAGTTTGCTCAGTGCTGTACATTACAAAGGGAGACAATACATGAGACAGTACAATAACAATACAATGCGATACACGAGGGGTTCGAGGGCCCTGCTCCTTGGAGCTTACAATCTAGGAGGGAGGGGATAGTAGTACAGGAGGAGATCGCTGTGGGGGATGGAGTGGTAGGAAGAGTGGAGGAGATCGGCAATTATCAGGGGGTGGGGTAGGCTTCGCTGAAGAGGTGTGTTTTCAGGGTGTGCCTAAAGGAGAGGAGAGTAAATGATAGTCTGATGGATTGGGGTAGGGAGTTCCAGAAGATGGGTGATACCCTGGAGAAGTCCTGGAGGCGGGCATGGGAGAAGGAGACTAGGGAACTAGATAGTAGGAGGTCTTGTGAGGAGCGGAGAGTGCGTTTTGGGTGGTATTTAGATATCAGGTCGGTGATGTAGTTTGGGGTGGTATGGACAGCTTTGTACGTCAGTGTTAGGATTTTGAATTTGATCCGTTGGGCAATCGGAAGCCAGTGGAGGGATTGGCAGAGGGGGGTGGCGGAAACGGAGCGGTTGAAAAGGTGGATGAGTCTGGCTGCCATGTTCAGGATCGACTGAAGTGGGGATAGCCTGTGGTGAGGCAGGCCAGTGAGGAGGGAGTTGCAGTAATCGAGTCGTGATATGATAAGGGAGTGAATGAGTTTCTTAGTGGTTTCTGGGGTTGGGAATGGGTGGATTTTGGCGATGTTGCGGAGGTAGAGTCTGCATGAGTTTGTTAGCGATTGGACTTGGGGCTGGAAGGATAGATTGGAGTCAAGAATGACACCAAGTACTCTGGCTTGCGGGGTGGGCCTGATGGTGGCATTGTTGGACGTGATGGAAAAGTCAGTACGGGGGGGGTGCGCGGGCTGGGGGGAAAACGAGCTCGGTTTTGGAGTACTTTCCTATTATAGAGCGGATGGTGACATATAGAGTGGAACACGGAGACAGGAAGAGCCTGATTGTACCGACACAGGAAGTGATCCTACAATTGGGGAGGAAGTGGTACAAGGTGCTGACAGAAAGTGATAGGTAGACAGACAGGAATTGATGTAAAGGTCTAAAAAGGAAGTTTCCAGAGATGTGAGTTAGTAGGAAGAAGAGAGGAGGTGATAAGATCCTATTTTATATTTACACCTAGTAACACCCATCATATCCATCCTCTTCCTCCATAGTCACTGTAATGTCTGTCCTTTTCCTCCATAGTCAGGTCCATCCTCTTTCTCCATATTCAACGTGATGTCCGTCCTCTTCCTCCATAGTCACTGTGATGTTCATCCTCTTCCTCTATAGTCACCGTGATGTCAGTCCTCTTTCTCCATTGTCACCATGACGTCCGTCCTCTTCCTTCATAGTCACTGTGACGTCTTTTACCTCCAAGACAATCCTCCATCCTTCCTCTACACACCTAAATGAACTATTCTGGATAAAACAAAAGTATATATATATATATATATATATGAACCTTCACTCAACCCACTTTGGTTCGGTCACATGATTCGGCTTCCATGTGTCCGGCTGCATCATGGGAGCCTACAGGTAATGTCAGCTTCTGGCTTTTACAGACATTGTTGGTCTATTCTGCAGCTGAAGCCGGCTGGTAAGTATATACATTTTTTCATGCAGGATAGTTGGTGTAATGAACCACCTGGTGGGACCTCTAGTAACCCACAAGATAGGATTCCCCAGAGCACGGAGTCTAAGTCCCAGTCTGCTTGTTCACCAGGGCCCCTGATGGTGGGGATGGACTTGGAGCGGACCGAGACCAGGTTGCGGACCCTGGGTACACCCACCTGTGGTAGAGGGGACCGCCAGAGGTATCTGTAAGGACAGAGCCTGATGTGAAGAGACGGATGGCCTCGAGCGGGACGGATGCATGGATGGATGAGCAGAAGCGTGGTCAGACAAGCCGAGTCGGTAATCGTGGGAGCAGCGCGGTACAATGCAGTGGACAGAGAATAGTCGGGTCACTCGCCGAGTCAGTAACAGAAGATCCAATCCAAGAGGGGGCATCCAAGAGAGAGGTCAGGCAAGCCAGGGGGTCAGAGCAGGAGAAATCAACACAGTCAGGGACAATCCGGGTCAGCACCGATCAGATACAGAGGCTACAGGAACACAGGAAAGACCAAACGGCAATCCATGTCAGCGCAGAGCGGATTTAAATACCGGGTCCTGCGCTGTCATTGGTGCCAGGTGCGCGGCCGCGAGTGCGCATGCGCGAGTTTATCTTCGCCTGACATTACCCCCCCCCCCCTACAGGCAACCTCCAGGTGCCAAACCGATCTCTCCACTGCGGGTGGCTACGATAAAATTCCTGGACAAGCCTGGGGGCATGAACATTCAGGGCTGGTTCCCATGAGTTCTCCTCAGGACCATAAGCCTTCCATTTGATCAGGAACTGTGTCTGGCCCCCCCTTTTCCAGCAATTCAGGATCGCTTCCACCTCAAATTCCTCCTGTTCCTCAATAGTTATTGCTTCTGGAGGTCTGGACTCCCGATCAGGAAAGGGGTCTGGCATAGCTGGCTTCAGTAGCGACACATGGAAAACTGGGTGGATTTTAAAAGTTTCTGGAAGAGTAAGTTCATATGCCACCTTATTGATCATTTGCTTCAACCGGAATGGACCCACGAACTTCGGTCCCAGTTTCTTCGACGGGCAAGACATCTTCAAATTTGTTGTTGCCAGCCAGACCTGATCCCCAGGTTGCAACACCAGTTCTCCCCTTCTTTTCCTGTCAAAAGGCCTTCTTGTTCTCTTTTTTTTTTTTTTATTATTATAAATATTTATCAATTTTTCAATCCAAATACAAATCACTTTGACATTTCTATTAAAATGATAATCAAAACAGTATCTTCCAACTTGCATTATTTGTTTATATCAATCCCCTCTACCCTTCCCACTCCCCCCCCCCCCCCCCTCCACCCCTCCATTCCACTAGAGGGAAGTGCTGAGTCCTTCATCAATGAGGTAATGAGCCCAGCTGAAGGTAGTGGGCTCATTAAGACCTGTATAAAACTTCCCAGAGTGCTTAGGGAGTTGCTCCAACCTGGAACCAGATCTGTGCCTGAACTGTCTGGGCAGCTGACATCTTATCTGTGTGCAGAGACCAAAGCCTGTGTGGCTAGCCTCCAGTACTAGCAACTAGGTATAGCAGCAGGCTGTACCTAGTGGGTAGCTAGGGAAACGTGGTTGTTGCAGTAAGTAGCTGAGTTGGCCAGGATTTATTTTGATGTTTCTTTTTGGTTTGCCTTTTTTGTAAATATTGTACATAAATTGCACCTGTTTGTTTTTCACCTCCACTGTGGTTGTGCTGTGCCTGTTTTTTTTGTGTTGTGCACCCATCCAGGGGGTCACACACACCTGCTGCCGAGCTAACCCTGTTACATCTCGTTTACACTATGTATTTCTATTATTTCTAAATCCAATTCCAGGGGTATTATATCTTCATATATTTCACCTTTTCTCTATATTCTTCCCATCCTTTCCATTTTATATTATACATCTCCATCTTGTCCATATGCATATAATACAGTTTTTCTGTCCCACAGATCTGATTCATTCTGCCCATCCAATCCTCCTCAGTTGGCACCTCTCTTTTTTTTTTTCCAAAACCTAGGTATCAGGCTCTTTGCTGCGGTCAGATAATGCCATATCCCCGATCTCTTATATGATTTCACTGGGAGTTCTGAGAAATGGAGGAGACATAATTCTGGGTCTAATCCTATGTTAATTTTAGTGATTTTTCCCTATCAAATAAACTATCCTCCGCCAAAACACCTGTATTTCTGAACACTCCCACCACATATGATACCACGTGCCCACTTCTCCACAACCTCTCCAACATAACATTAGGGGTAATGTGCCATCTCATCAAACACTTATAATTTATTTCTACTTCCCTCATACTAATATTTTCGTGAATTAATGTGAGCATTTTCCTCTGCTCCTCCTCCTCTATTTCTCTTTCCCATTTCTCTATGTGTATTAGTTTTGTGTCAGTGTCTAAATCCATTAATATCTTGTGTATTTTTGCAATTCCGTGTCTACCATTTCCCCGTGTCTCCAATATTCTCGCAAATGGATTCAACTCTTTTCTAGTTCTTATAGGCTTTGGAAGACTCTCAAAAAAGTGTTTCAGTTGGTAATATCGTAGTCTATCCATCTTATTGAAAATTTCTCCCTTTTTTTCCTCCATGTCCTTATATGATCCAAATTCTTCCCCTACCATTATATCTCTCACTTGCGCCTCTTGTTTTATAATCCATTTCCCTGCGATAATATCCTTTCCAGGGGTGAAATATTTTGTGTTCCTTAATGGAATTAATTGTGAATTAAAAACCCATCCTTTTTGTCTGTGCAATAAATCCCATTCTCTTAAAATGTTAACAGTGTATGTACTAGTGCTATCCTCTAATCCCCTATATTGTGCAGGTACCCAAATAATCTTACTTAAATTTGTTCCGCTCAGTGTATTTTCAATTTTAACTCAGCTTTTCTCAGGATTGTGAGTCCAGTCAAAAATTCTCGCAATAATCTCTGCTTTATAGTATCTCTTAAAATCTGGTACCCCCAATCCCCCTCTTTCCTTACTTCTGGTCAGCATTTCATAGCATATTCTAGGCTTTTTGTTTCTCCATATGTATTTTATTATTTTTTTAAGTTCTTTAAAGTATGCCTCTGGGGGTTTAATTGGGATCATTTGAAATTTATATAATACTTTGGGTACAATTACCATCTTTATCAGGTTTATGCGACCTATCCATGATGGGTTTCCAGTTCCCACTCTCTTTAACTCTTCCTTAATCTCATTTAAAAATGAAATATAATTAACTTTATATAAGTTCTTAATTGAGGCTGATAGTTTTATTCCTAGGTATTTTAATTCTTTATCTTTCCAAACAAAAAGGAATTCATCTAGTAACTTTTTCTTTTTCACTATTTTTAAGGTTTATATTTAAGATTTCAATCTTTGTCGGGTTAATTTTTAAATTTGATAGTTCCCCATATTCCCTCAGTTTTTTCATTAAGTTTGGGAGTGATGTTCTGGGATTTCCAACATAAAACATCAAATTGTCCGCATAAGCCGCTACCTTATGCTCTCCGTCACCTATCCTTATTCCTTTTTATATCTATGTTCTTCCTAATCGTGGACAGTAAAGGCTCCAATGATAAAACATATAACAGTGGGGATAATGGGCATCCCTGTCTTGTACCGTTCGACATCTTGAAGTGCTCCGATCTTCCTCCATTTACCATTATGGCGGCAGTAGGGCCTCTATATACAGTTGCAAGAAAAAGTATGTAAACCCCTTGGGATTACGTGGAGTTTCGCATGAATTGGGCATAAAATGTGCTCTGAACGTCATCTAAGTCACAACAATAGAAGAACATAGTCTGCTGAACATAATACTAACAAACATTAGACGTTGCCATGGTTTAATTACACATAACATGTAAACATTCACAGTGCAGGGAGGAAAAAGTATGTGAACCTTTGGACTTAATAACTGGTTGACCCTCCTTTGGCAGCAATAACCTCAACCAAACATTTCCTGTAGTGGCAGATCAGACCTGCACAACGATCTGGAGTAATTTTGGACCACTCCTCTTCACAAAACTGTTTCAGTGTAGCAATATTCTTGGGATGTCTGGTGTGAATCGCTCTCTTAAGGTCATGCCACAGCATTTCAATCGGGTTGAGGTCAGGTCTCTGACTGGGCCACTCCAGAAGGCGTATTCTGTGCTGTTGCAGCCATTATTTTGTTGAATTACTTGTATTCTTTGGGTCATTGTCCTGTTGCATCACCCATCCTCTGCGGAGCTTCAATTGGCGGACAGATGGTCGTACATTTTCCTGCAAAATGTCTTGATAAACTCTGGAATTCATTTTCCCATCAATGACAACAATCCGTCCAGGCCCTAAAGCAGCAAAGCAGCCCCAAACCATGATGCTCCCTCCGCCATGTTTTACAGTGGGGATGAGGTTTTGATGTTGGTGTGCTGTGCCTTTTTTTTCTCCACACATAGTGTTGTGTGTTCCTCCCAAAAAACTCAATCTTGGTTTCATCTGTCCACAGTATATTTTGCCAGTAGTGCTGTGGAACATCCAGGTGCTCTTTTGCAAACTTCAAACGTGCTGCAATATTCTTTTTGGACAGCAAAGGCTTCCTCCGTGGTGTCCTCCCATGTACTCCATTCTTGTTTAATGTTTTCCTTATTGTAGATGTGTCAACAAAAATGTTAGCATGTGCCAGAGATTTCTGTAGGTCTTTAGCTGACACTCTGGGATTCTTCTTTACCTCATGCAGCATTCTGCGCTGTGCTCTTGCAGTCATTTTTACAGGACGACCACGCCTAGGGAGAGTAGCAACAGTACTAAACTTTCTCCATTTGTAGACAGTCTGTCTTACCATGGACACATGAACATCAAGGCTTTTGGAGATACTTTTGTAACCCTTTCCAGCTTCATGCAAGTCAACAATTCTTGATCGTAGGTCTTCTGAGAGCTCTTTTCTGCGAGGCATGGTTCACATCAGACAGTGCATCTTGAAACCAGTAAACCCAAAACAGGTGTGTGTTTTTTAAGGGCAGGACAGCTGTCAGCAAAACATCCAATATCATCACACTGATTGGAGTCAAGGTTGGCTCACTCCTGGCTCCAATTAGCTCTGGGAGAAGTCATTAAGCTAGGGCCTCACATACTTTTTCCTCCCTGCACTGTGAATGTTTACATGTTATGTGTAATTAAACCATGGCAACATCTAATGTTTGTGTAGTATTATGTTCAGCAGACTGTGTTCTTCTATTGTTGTGACTTAGATGACGTTCAGAGCACATTTTATGCCCAATTCATGCAAAACTCTACGTAATCCCAAGGGGTTCACATACTTTTTCTTGCAACTGTAGCTCTCCAATCCACTTTCTCATTCTATCTCCCATTCCTAACTCTTCTAGGGTGTCCATCATAAAACCCCAACTCACTCTGTCAAATGCTTTCTCAGCATCAATCGACATCAGTATCATTGGGGTTTTCCTTTTTTTACCTTCCTGTATAAGCAACAGTGATCTCAAACTGTTATCTCTGCCTTCTCTTCCTGGGACAAACCCCACCTGATCTCCGTGTATCCACTCCGGCATCAGGTCTTTCAGTCTATTTGCCAAAACCTTTGCGTATAGTTTAGTGACTACATTCAACAGCGCTATTGGTCTATAGCTCGGACATTGCAAGGGGTCTTTATCTTCCTTCTGGATTAGAACTATATTAGCCTGTAAAAATTCTCCCCTTATCTCCATCCCATTTCCCAGAGCATTCATATAGATCTTCAGCTTGGGTATTAAAAGATCTTTATATTTTTTATAATATTTAACCATATACCCATCCGGACCTGGGCTTTTCCCCCCCGCCATGTCTTTTAACGCTATTTTTATTTCCTCTGAAGTTATTTCTGCTTCTAGAGAGTTCAGTTGTGTTTCACTTAGTTTCGGTAGGCCTGCCTCCTCTAGGTATGTCCTTCTTTTTTCTCTATTTACTATTTCCATTTTATTTAACATATCCTGAGGTGTGATATTATATAGCTCATTATAATACTCTTTAAATATTCTAGCAATATCCTTGGTTGAGTGTACAAATTCCCCCTTGGGGTTTCTTATTTTCTCTATATAATTTCTATTTTTCTTTCTTAAAGTTCTCATTAAATACTTTCCCGGCCTATCTCCCCATTTATACCTTTCACTTATTATTTTGTTAAAGACTCTTCTTTTTTTCCTCCTCCATTACATTCTCTAGTTCTTCTTTCTTCTTTATTATTTTCTGCATTATCTCCTTAGATCTTTCTCTTTTATGAGCCTGTTCAAGATCATATATTTCATTTAACAATCTATTAATCTTTTCTCTCCTTTCTTTTTTGCCCCTATTGCAATGAGTAGACCTCTAATGTAGGCTTTATGTGCTTCCCATACTGTTGCAACCGACACATCCTCTGTTTCACTCTTCAAAAAACCATTTAATTTCCCTCTCAATTCTTTGGCCGATCTCTTCATCCATGAGAAGTGCCTCATTCATCCACCAGACATAGCCTTCTCTCTCTTCTCTACCCCATCTTAACTTCATTGCAACAGGGGCATGATCTGACAGGGAACTTCCTCCAATTTTTACTTCTACTACCAACTCTATTATTCGATGTTCTACCAATATGTAATCTAGTCTAGAGTAAGTCTCGTGTACATGTGAAAAAGTATAATCTCTCTCCTTCATATTCTTAATTCTCCATATGTCCACAAGTTGACACTCGTGCATCAGTTTCTTTAATAGTCTTAAGGACCTGCTCTCCTGCCTCCTTACACAGGAAGTGGTATCCATCCGCGGATCCATACAGATATTAAAGTCTCCTGCCAATATCATACACCCCCTTTTAAAGTCCATCAATCTCCAACACTTCTCTCAAGAACATCTCCGGCCTCTTATTGGGACAGTATATGTTAGCTATTGTACACTCAATTCCCTGTAATTTACCTCTCAAAAACAAAAACCTTCCCTCCAGATCCGTTATTCTCTCCTCCACCTCAAACCTTATATTCTTTGCAAAACCTATAGCAACCCCTTTTGCTCTTTTGATTGGTGAGTCCGCATAAAACCATGTTGGAAAATGTCTAGTCTTCAATCTAACCTTTGACTCCATTTCTAAATGTGTTTCTTGCAAAAATACCACTGAGGATGTTCTGTATTGTAGTTCTTTAAATAGCCTGAATCTCTTCCCTGGACAACTTAACCCCTTTTACATTATAGGTTATAAATTGGATTTCTTCCATCTTACTCTTCTCCTCTTAACTCCTTCTTTCTTATTCCTGCAGAGTGTTATTATCCCACTACACTTTTCCCTCCCCTTAGCCCTCACCCCTTCTCCCAGTGATCCCCTCTGTCCCCCCCCTCCCCCCTCTTTTTAGGCCTTCAATTTGCCTAACAATCATTTGTGGAGATAAAATCCACCTTTGATTTGATCTTTAGGGCTACACTCTTCCCATGGACGACTTCCCCTCTGTCCAAACCCCCCGTTGACCCCCCTTCTACATATACATCTCAGAAATGGAGGTAAGCCGGAGGGGTGAGGGAAGAAAAGGAGGAGGAAAGAGAGGGAAAAAAAGGAATCTCTCTCCCTTATATTTCTCCTTCTTTCTCTATTCTCCTGAATCTCTGCTCTATACTGCAGTTTTTCCTGAACTTTCTCCATATTAATTATCTTCTTTTCTAATTCGGAGATGACTTGGGTCTGATTTTTAACTTTCTGCTCCATTTCTTCCAATCTTAACAGCAACTGCCCCAAGTCATTCCGAATATTTACCATTTCTTGCTTTTTTGTTCTCTCCAATTCTTTAAACATTTCTGCCATCTATTTTTTATTTGGTATTTGTAGATCTTTTTCCACCTCTGATATTTGTTGACTACTTGTATCCAAATCCAGACTCACTCACCCTCCTTGCACTTCTCTTCTCGTGAGACGGCTCCAGGCTCCCTCCTCCAGTCCTTTCAGCAGGTCAGCTCCTCTCCGTCTCCTCTCAGGGGGACCCCCCCAGGCCTTTCTCCACTCTCTCCTTCCTCAGACCAGGCTGTTCTTCCCTCCGCAGCACCTCAACAGGTCTCCTGAGTAGCTGGTCGTCAAGCAGGTCAGCGTCTCTCCTGGTCACTGTCAGCCGCCGGCAGGCCGGCTTCCTCGCCTCCCAGGGATGCACCGCGGCCAGCCACGTGTCCTGGGAGTGCCTCCTCGTCTCCCGGCAACCAGGCACACTGTCCCAGACTCTTGCCGCCACTCTCCAGCTCCAGAGCTCTCCCTCCCGCGGGCCGCCGTCCATCCAAGGGAGCCCGCGAGACAAAGGTAAGTCTCAGCCTACTGGAGCTCTGCACTTCATTGGGGATTTGGGGTCAAGGGGGGGTCGGACAGAGGAGCCTCATACAAGAGCTCCTACATCAAGCTCTCCTCCGCCGCCATAGTCAGGCTCCGCCCTCTCAAAAAAAAGAAGAGGTTAAAACATCTTTGAACCCCTGTCTCTCTTGTTGTCCTCTTGAGCTTTCGCAATGGTTCCTGCAGTACCTTGTTGTTGGCAAAAAATTCAGCGTGCTTTGAGTGGCAGGAACTGAGCTTTCGGCGATCAAATCTGGCAGAAATGAGGGATGGAACCCATAGTTCGCAAGAAATGTTGACTGCCCCGTAGCTGAATGATTTGCGTTGTTATAGGCAAATTTAGCCTAAATTCAGGACGTGTAGCATCTCAAATATTGCTCCAACATTTGGTTTGTCATCTCCATCTGCCCGTTTGTCTGTGGGTGGTAAGTGGAAGAAAGGGACAATCTGATTCTTAAAGCTTCACATAATGCCTTCCAGAACTTCGAGGTGAACTGGACTCCCCGTTCTGAGACAATGTCTTCAGGAACTCCATGCAGTCTTACCACTTCTCTTATGAAGATCTGTGGAGTTTCCAAAGCTGATGGCGTATTCTTCAAAGGTAAGAAGTGGGCCATTTTCGACAGACTGTCCACAATTACGAAGATCGTGGTGTGGCCTTGAGACAAAGGAAGCTCGACTATAAAGTCCATTGCAATCATTTGCCACGGTCGATCAGGAATAGGCAGTGGGCGTAGCAAACCCCAGGCCTTGCTCCTAGAGGGTTTGTTCCTTTGGCAGGTGGCGCAGGTCTTGACGTAGTGCTCACAATCCTTGATCATACTTGGCCACCAGAATGTGTGCTGAAGTAATTCTAGAGTCTTTGCCATGCCGAAATGACCTGCCATCGGGTGATCGTGGCAGTGTCCCAGGACCAATGTTCGGACCTCTTCTGGTACCGCGATTAGGCCTTCCTTCCATAAGAGCCCTCCCTTGCTCTGGAGGGACACCCCAGGTGGACTTGGCATTCTCATGGATGCATCCTGCAGTCTAGAGCGCAGCTCCATCTGGAGGACAAGAACGTTTCCTGGGGATAAAATAGTGTCAGGCTTGGGGACCTCTTCAGGATCTTCAAACATGCACGAAAGGGTGTCGGGCTTCGTGTTCTTGGAGCCCGGCTTGTACGGGATGTGGAAGGAGAACTGGGAGAAAAAGAGGGCCCATCTTGCTTGGAGTGGTCTCAAATGTTTTGCCGTTCTCAAATATTCTAAGTTCTTATGATCGGTGAAGATCAGAATTGGATGCGTGGCCCCTTCCAGCAGGTATCTCCACTCCTCTAGTGCGGTCTTTATGGCCAGAAGTTCCCGATCTCCGATATCGTAGTTTTCTCTCTGCCGGTGCAAGTTTCCTCGAAGAGCGCCACTGGGTGCAGGAGCTCTTTGGTGCCCGTTCTCTGGGACAGGACGGCCCTTATGCGTTTTCTGAAGCATCTACTTCCAGGACATAAGGCAGGGAGGAATCAGGATGACTGAGAATGGGAGCGGTGGTGAACAGCTTCTTCAGAGTTTCGAATGCTGCTTGAGCCTCGGGCGTCCATTTGAAATGGACCCCCTGTTTGGTCAATTGGGTAATGGGGGAAACCAGGCCAGAGAAGCTCCTGATAAACTTTCTATAAGAATTTGAAAACCCAATAAAGCATTGTACGCCCTTCTTATCAGTGGGTACTGGCCAATCCAAGATCGCCGAGACTTTCTGTGGATCCATCGCAACCCCTGTGGTGGAGATGATCAGCCCCAGGAACGTAATACTGTGCTGCTCAAAGCTGCACTTGTCAGCCTTGGCGTACAGTCCGTGTTGGCGCAATCGTTTTAAAACACTTGTCACATGACCTCTTTGAGCTTCGAGGGAAGAAGAGAAGATTAATATGTAATCCAAATGGATAACTACGAAAACTTCAAGATAATCTCAGAATACATCGTTGATGAAGTGTTGGAATGTGGCCGGGGCATTGCAGAGTCCGAATGGCATGACCAAATACTCGAAATGGCCGAATCGAGTAGGAAATGCTGTTTTCCACTCATCCCCCTCCCTTATACGGACTAGATTGTATGCACCCCTTAAATCTAATTTTGTGAAGACCACTGCTGATTTCAGTCTCTGGAAGAGTTCTGGGACCAGGGGCAGTGGTAGCGATTTTTTTTTTTTTTTTTTTTATCGTGATCTTGTTTAAATCGCGATAATCAATGCAGGGCCGTAAGGACTTATCTTTTTTTCTCCACGAAAAAGATTCCGGCCCCGGCTGGTGACGTGGAGGGATGAATGAACCCTTTTCGGAGGTTCTCGTCGATGTACTCCTTGATGACCCCTAATTCTAGTTCAGACGGGAAAAATCCGACCGAACGGAATCTCAGAACCGGGTAGGAGGTCAATGGGACAGTTGTATGTTCGGTGTGGAGGAAGGACGTCTGCCCCCGTTTGTTAAAGACGTCCAAAAAACTATGGTAGGCCGGACAAATGGCCTGAATTAGATTGGAATCTCCGTCCGTGCAAGCTGAGTCGGTAATCGTAGGAGCAGCGTGGTACAATACAGCGGACAGAGAATAGTCGGGTCACTCGCCGGGTCAGTAACAGAAGATCCAATCCAAGAGGGGGCATCCAAGAGAGAGAGGTCAGGCAAGCCAGGGGGTCAGAGCAGGAGAAATCAACACAGTCAGGGACAATCGGGGTCAGCAACGATCAGATACAGAGGCTACAGGAACACAGGAAAGACCAAACAGCAATCCATGTCAGCGCAGAGCGGATTTAAATACCGCGCCCTGCGCTGTCATTGGTGCCAGGCGCACACCTAGTGCCCGTACTCCAGCGCGAGTCGGCACATTGCGCCTGCGCCGAGTCCTGCGCCGCAGCGGACCCTGACAGTTGGTATAAGTGTTAAGAGGAGGTAGGGAGTATTTTAACCACTTGAGCTCCTGAGGATTTCCCCCCCCCCCCCCCTTAATGACCAGGCCTTTTTTTGCTGTTTTGGCGCTGCACTAATTCAAATGATAATTGCGCGGTCATGCAATGCTGTACCCAAACAAAATTTACGTCCTTTTTTTTCACACAAATAGAGCTTTCTTTTGGTGGTATTTGATTACCTGTGCGCTTTTTGTTTTTTGCGCTATAAACAAAAAAAACACAAATTTTGAAAAAAAACAATATTTTCTACTTTCAGCTATAAAAAATATATCGTAAACTCAAAGTTAGTCATACATTTAAGCCAAAATGTATTTTGCTACATGTGTTTGGTAAAAAAAATCCCAATAAGTGTATATTGATTGCTTTGTGTGAAAGTTATAGCGTCTACAAACTATGGTATAGATAATTTGAAATTTACACAGCTTTTACTTTCTGACCGCACATCACATCTCTTGAGGTGCTAAAATACCAGGATAGTACAAACACCCCCAAATGACCCCTTTTCGGAAAGCAGACACCCTAAGCTATTTGCTGAGAGACATATTGGCCCTGATTTACTATTTGGCGTGGGCGCACGCCCAATTTTTATGGGCGACCGTCTATTTTTACCCCGCAACGAGATTTACTATTGAGCAGCGCCCATAAGCAGATGCCCAATCGAATTTACAAAAAGACACACGCCCGGACTCACAAAGCAGACTTGCTAAGAAGCATGTCTAACACCATGAAAAATCACTGCAGAGACATATTCACTTAGAAATTTGGTTTGCCAAATATCAGGACTTCACTTTAAACAATATCTGCTATTTCCAAAAAAATTAAGAATGTGTTAATCGTTTTTTTCCAAGGAAATCGACACAGTAAAAATCTAGACGCCCGTGCAGTGTCTTTGGCCGATATAAATGCGCATGTGCAGAACACATTTTAGGTGTCTGCCATGGGCGTTTGCTTTTTAGCCACTGCCCAATAGTAAATCTCACTGTGGATTCCTCTGACAGCCGGCACTCGGTCGCATCTACTGTGTTTAATAAACAGCACTAAGCATATCTTTATGTATTCTAATTTGATTTCCTTAGTTCTATTGATTCTATTTTTGTTTCTTATCCTTTATAATTATTTCTGTAATGATTTTACTTATTTCGAAGGTCTAGATAATATTTATTTTGACAGCTGAATGTAAAAATAGAGGTCCGCAATAAAAAAAACAAAACAGCGTGGGTCCCCCCTCTCATCGTTACCAAGCCCTTCAGGTTTGGTATGGATATTAAGAGGGAACTCCACGCTGAAATTTAAAAAAAACAGCGTGGGTCCCCCTCAATATCCATACCAGACCCTTATCCGAGCATGCAGGTCAGGAAAGGGGGGGGGGACGAGCGAGCGCCCCCCCCCCCTGAACCATACCAGGCCACATGCCCTCAACATGGGGGGGTGCTTTGGGGCAGGGGGGGCTCCCCCCCAAAGCACCTTGTCCCCATGTCGATGAGGACAAGGGCCTCTTCCCCACAACCCTGGCCTGCAGGCGGGGGGCTTATCAGAATCTGGAAGCCCCCTTTTAACAAGGGGTCCCCCAGATCCCGGCCCCCCCCCCTCCACGTGAATGAGTCTGCGATACATGGTCCCGCCACTCATTCACAAAAAAACTATGTGTGGTGTAAAAAAAACACAGTACAGGGTCTTTGACAAGTTCTTTATTAAAACAATGTCCCCCGATGTAGATCCGTCAATCGCGGCGACCCGAAAAAAGAAAAAAAAAGTTCCGCTTCTGTCGGAGGCTTCCAGCCTTGTGAAGAAAAGGCTAGCTGACATTTCTTATATAGGTATGGGGCGGGGCCAGCCGGGGACATCATCCGAGTGACCCGCCCCATGTCACATGCTTGCTGTTCCCGGCTGGCCCCGCCCCATACCTATATAAGAAATGTCAGACTGTCTCCTGCATTCAGCTAGTTAGCCTCAGTGGAGAGACAGGGTGACATTTCTCAAATAGGTAAGGGGCGGGGATGATGTCCCCGGCTGGCACCGCCCCATACCTATATAAGAAATGTCAGCTAGCCTTTTCTTCACAAAGCTGGGAGCCTCGGAGCGGAACTTTTTTTTTTTTCTTTCTTTCTTTTTAGGGTCCCTGCCGCCGCCGTGATTGACGTTGGATCTACTTCGGGGGACATTGTTTTAATAAAGGACTTGTCAAAGACCCTGTACTGTGTGTGTGTTTTTTTTTTTTTTTTTTTTTTTTTTTACACCACACTTAGTTTTTTTGTGAATGAGTTGCGGGACCATGTAGGGGGGGGGGCCGTAATCTGGGGGCCCCCTTGTTAAAGGGGGCTTCCAGAGTCTGATAAGACCCCCGCCCGCGGACCCCCACAACCACCGGCCAGGGTTGTGGGGAAGAGGCCCTTGTCCTCATCAACATGGGGACAAGGTGCTTTGGGGGGAGCCCCCCCCTGCCCCAAAGCACCCCCCCATGTTGAGGGCATGTGGCCTGGTATGGTTCAGGAGGGGGGGGGCGCTCGTCCCCCCCCCCCTTCCTGACCTGCCGGGCTGCATGCTCGGATAAGGGTCTGGTATGGATATTGAGGGGGACCGACGCTTTTTTTTTAATTTCAGTGTGGAGTTCCCCCTTAATATCCATAGCAGACCTGAAGGGCTTGGTATGGATGAGAGGGGGGACCCCACGCAGTTTTTTTATTTATTTAATTCACGGAAATAATTTAAAATTCAGCTGTCAGTGGGAAACCCCGAGGACAGCTGAAACATTCCTTCTGTCCCTGCAGAGAGCTCCGCTATTATATTTGACATTAAAAAGTATAGAGACTGCAACAAACAGATGTTTTTATTCGGATACATATAGATACAATGTTGCAACCTTTATACTTTTTAATGTCAAATATAATAGCGCAGCTCTCTGCAGGGACAGAAGTAATTACTTCGCTATTATATTTGCTGGCCATAGACAGGGCGAAAATCAGACAATTTTTTTTTACCATTGGTGGTAACGTCGGCCCATTGAACAACCGATTTTTCGTTTTTTTGTTTTTTTTTTAAAAACGGTCAGTTTTCGCCCCAGCTATGGCCTGCATTTTTTCTTTTTCTTCTTTTTTTTTTTTTTTTTAATTTTCTTCTTCTTCTTGCAGGTCATGGCTCATGTGCAGATTTTTTATCTGTTAAAAGATCAGCCACTTTGCCGATCATTGCAGCTAAAATTGGCCGATCTGCAAAATTGGCCGATTTTTATCCAAATTTACCAATTAAAAAAAGTTGCAAAATCCCCAAAAATGGCTGACCAATTAACCCACTAACGGCCCAAAAATCAGCCGATTTTTTTTATTTTTTTTTTTTTTTTTTTTCCCCCGGACGATTTTAGACCCATCTAAAGCAGGTCTAAAATCTGCCGATTTTTCTGCCGGAAAAAAAATCAAACGATTTTCGGGCCGTTAGTGGGTTAATTGGTCAGCCGTTTTCCGGGATTTTGGCACATTTTTTTTTTTTATCAGTAAATTTGGAAAAAAAAATTTCCAACTTTACTGATAAACAAAATATGCTAAAATCCCAAAAAATGGCCGACCAATTATCCCACTAACGGAAGAGGCCCTTGTCCCCATTAACATGGGGACAAGGTGCTTTGGGGGGGAGCCCCCCTGCCCCAAAGCACCCCCCCATGTTGAGGGCATGTGGCCTGGTATGGTTCAGGAGGGGGGGGCGCTCGCTCGTCCCCCCCCCTTTCCTGACCTGCCGGGCTGCATGCTCGGATAAGGGTCTGGTATGGATTTTGGGGGGATCCCCAAGCTGGTTTTTATTTAATTTCGGTGTGGAGTTACCCCTTAATATCCATACCAGACCTGAAGGGCTTGGTGTGGATGGGAGGGGGGACCCCATGCCGTTTTTATTTATTATGGTGCTGGTTTTTAAATGTAATTCTCCCTTTTTTTTTCTTCACTATAGCTCAGAAATTCACCTGTCACTTCCCCCAGCTAAAAGAGAAAGTTTTCTTGGAATTTTTATCCCTAAAGGAAACAATGTTTACTTTGAGTTTATTTAAAGATACAAAGTTTTCTGTAACTTCGGGGAAAGTGACTTCTAAGCTTGTGAACTATAGTGAAGAAAAAAAAAAAGGCTGGCATTTGAAAATCGGCGCCGACATACACTTTGTATTGCGAAAAAAATTATTTACAATTGTGTAAACCGAGGCATTATTTTCAATGGATTTTCATTCGTAAACCGAAAATTACGTAAACCGAGGCGTTGGTAAACCGAGGTACGCCTGTATTAGTATTGCAATACTTTGTATTGGGATACATAGAACCAACATACATCTGAATTGGCAACATAGCACAACATTTGTGTTGCATTTGAGATATCTGGCTAGTTACACTGACCTTGCCCAGGGACCTAGGATTGATTCACACCACAGAAATACAGGCAAGATTAGTGTTCAACAGCTCCGTGGATTAGTGGTTAGCACTACTGTCTCACAACGCTAGGGTTGTTGGTTTGAATCCCAACCACAGCAATGAATCTGCATGATCTCTGTGTGACTACCCTAACATACATGTGCTGGTGGCAGCATCTTTGCTTTCTGTTTAAATGATCCCTAGAATGTGAATTAGAATGAGGCCTTGTCTGTTCAAACACCTTTAAAGTAGCACCTTATGTGAATGTCAAACCATGGGATGAGATAAGAGCCTGGACTAATGATTGATTGGATAATGCTGGTTTGCACTCCACATCCTTTGGGAAAGTTTGTTAAACCATGAGAAGAGTGAGCGAAAGAGATGGATTAAAAAAAAATAATAATAATAATGGCATGGAGTCCCGTCCCCCCGTCAAATCCATAACAGACCCTTATCTGAGCATGCAGATACCACATGCCTTCTAGGATTTATTTCCTTTGTTGAATTGCCTGCTTGGTTCACACTAGATGTGATTTAAAATTGTGCTTTTTGTTGGCAATTTCACCGTGTTTTCTGTAGATTTACCAATGAGCTATTACGTTTTCAATTGTGGTTTGCATTGCGATTTCTATTGTAGTCTATATGTGAAATCGCTAACACTCTCCAACTTTACACAGTTGTACTGCTGAGTGGACAGTGATAGGGAGCACAGTACTGGATGAAATGGCGAAGGGGGGGAGCTGCTGGAATTATTTCTTCATATTAATAAGCTGGTGATTGGTTGTTAGGACCGCCTGGCTTCCGAGCAACCAATCACCAGGCACCTGGCAGCTCCCACCCTCCATTCAGTAGAGCGGAGAGTGATAAGGCAGCACAGTACTGGGTGAAAGGGCAGAGGGGGGGAGCAACCAATCACCAGACACCCAGCAACTCCAAATGTTACCCGAGGCAGCTCCCGCCCTCCATCCAGTACTGCCTCCCACTGTTCACTCTTCAGTTGGGGGGGAGTCACCGCCAAAGTCCTCTGTGTTCACAATCTACTGGTTGGCTGTCTGTGGTCGATAGGTAGATCGCGATCAATGTCTTGGCAACCCCGTCCTAGAGAATGTAGTACTGACATTGAGAGAAGAGAGACAACACCGGGGTGCAGAGTGTTTAGTGATGTGGACTCTGTTGAGAGAACAATGGGTGGTAGGGATGTAGACTCTGATGATCAAAGATTGTCCCAACTACGGAGTAACGCTGAGGACTTTTCTGCATTGTAATGGAAAAACTGGAAAAGACTGGATCTGATTAAGAGCTGCATCTCCTGTCCGAGTCCATTCATTCCTGGTGATAGATCCTCCAGCACTGTTGGTTGGGCTGACTTCTCAGATCTGAGCTCTGCTCTCTCTACTGAGTACTTTCTGGAAACACAGGGCAGAATTCCAGATGAAAAGAGGAAATTCCAATATCTTTTGATAAAAATGGGAAGATGTATTAGCCACGAAATAGAATTGCTATACCTTACAGCTATCTTACTATATACACTCACCGGCCACTTTGTGACGTCCACCTGTCCAAGTGCCTGGCAACACAAATTGCTCATCAGCCAATCACATGGCAGCAACTTGATGCATTTAGACGTGGTGAAGACGACTTGCTGAAGTTCAAACTGAGCATCAGAAAGGGGATTTAAGTGACTGTGAACGTGGCATGGTTGTTGGTGCCAGACGGGCTGATCTGAATATTTCAAAAACTGCTGATCTACTGGGATTTTCCCACACAACCATCTCTAGGGTTTACAGAGAATGGTCTGAGAAAGAGAAAATATCCAGTGAGCGGCAGTTGTGTGGAGGAAAATGCCTTGTTGAGATCAGACGTCAGAGGAGAATGGGCAGACTGGTTGGAGATGATAGAAAGGCAACAACTCCAATAACCAATTGTTACAACCAAGGTATGCAGAATACCATCTCTGAATGCATAATACGTCCAACCTTGAAGCAGATGGGCTACAGCAGCGGAAGACCACACTGGGTGCCACTCCTGTCAGCTAAGACCACACCTTTTGCCACTCCTGTCAGCTAAAAACGGGAAATGGAGGCTACAATTCACACAGGCTCACCAAAATTGGACAATAGAAGATTGGAAAAACATTGCCTGGTCTGATGAGTCTGGATTTCAGCTGTGACGTTCAGATGGTAGGGTCAGAATTTGGCGTAAACTACATCAAAGCATGGATCCATCCTGCCTTGTATCATTGGTTCAGGCTGGTGGTGAGGGTGTCATAATGTGGTGGATCCATCCTGCTTTGTATCAGCAGTTCAGGCTGGTGGTGGTGTCATGTGGTGGATCCATCCTGCCTTGTATGAATGGTTCAGGCTTGTGGTGGTGGTGTCATGGTGTGGTGGATCCATCCTGCCTTGTATGAATGGTTCAGGCTTGTGGTGGTGGTGTCATGGTGTGGTGGATCCATCCTGCCTTGTATCAATGGTTCAGGCTGGTGGTGTCATGGTGTGGTGGATCCATCCTGCTTTGTATCAATGGTTCAGGCTTGTGATGGTGGTGTCATGGTGTGGTGGATCCATCCTGCCTTGTATCAACGGTTCATGGATGTGCACCCGACAAATCTGCAATCATGTCAATATGGACCAAAATCTCTGAGAAATGTTTCCAACACCTTGGTGAATCTATGCCACTGAGAATGAAGGCAAAAGGGGGTCCAAGCCAAGACTGGCAAGGTGGACCTAATAAAGTGGACCTAATAGACTATCTATACCATTGCCTCGCTATCATTTCCAGGGATGTCAAACGTGGTAATTTATTATGAAAGGACACGAATGATACTAAATAAATGAGCCCTGTGTATATTGGAAACCATTTTAAAACCTTATTAAAAAACTAATGTATTCATGCCAATATTGTGTGTACTTTATACAATTGGGCACCAGTTTCGGTTTTGTTTTCATTTTTTTTGTTTTGCTATAATTATAATTTAGGGATGATACCTAGGTTTGATTCAGCGACCGTTTCTGAAGTTTGGATCCTGAAGCCGAACCTTCGATGCCAGTAATAGCCATTTTCTGGGCTAGTAGGCATGAGATTGTCAAACACCCGGAGCTGGGCAGTGGCCTGAGGGATATGTACCAATGCAAAAAAAAAAATTTAAATGATCGTTCAGCAGGAAGAGTGTCTTTTCAGGCAGCCTAAAGGTTAATAATAAAAAAAACAAAAATCTATTAATCTAAATTGCCAGAATCTGACTTGGTTGTGGCCAGCTCAGTGGATTGCTGTAGGAAAGTCCTGGATTCTTTCTTGGATACACAGAATATAACTGGATATATCATTTATAGGTAAAGTTGATCCAGGGAATATCCCATTGCCTGTCGGGGATCAGGAAGGAATTTTTTTTCTCTGCAGGAGCAAAGTGGATCATGCTTTACTGTTTTTTGTTTTGCCTTCCTCTGGATCAACTGTGGGTGTAGGATTATAACTTTTTTTATTTTATTTAATGATTGAACTGGATGGACTTTTTTCAGCTAGACTAACTATGTAAATGCTTAGGGGATGCCTCAAAACTATATGTGGTTTCACAGAACATTACAATTCTCAGGGAACAGCATTAGTTACAACATATTGTGGCATTAAATACAAATGCATACGTTGTCATTTTGTTGTCTTTTCTCATTGGCTGTAAAACAGCAGTGGCCACCCAATATGGCTGATTTTCATTCCAAAAAAAGTCTTCATTGGGTAGTTTTTTTTTTTTTTTTCAGCAATTTTTTGTTGCAATATCATACAATAAGTGGGCACTGGAAATAGAAGAGACAATACAGATACCAAATACTATGCAAAAAATATAGTTCATGCTATCACCTTTATGCACATTGCCAAAGAGTGGCAAAAGAAGTCACATGTGATCTTAGTTTTAGTACCTCTCTGTATTCTGTACAAAATTTGTCAGCCCATAAGGCATGAAAACACCAACCCACATTCCAGAGATGAGGCCAAACTTAAAAATGTCATTGCCATGTTTTAGAGACAACAGCCAAACATGGCGCAGTGGCTGGAGAGTATGGAAGCAAATTGATTTGGAACTTGGGCAGAAATCCAAGAGGGAGAGATTATTCAATGTTTGCTCTTGAAATAACAACTAGAGAATGTTTTTTTCAAAGAGAGGAGTCATTAATATTGTATAGACTTGCTTCCCATTTTGCAAGCATTTGTACTTGGTAACTATGAGGCGTATGTTACGTATAAATAATTTTGCTTATTATGTCAGAATCAAGAGCCAAAAATATTTCTCATACTCACTGCACACCATGTAAGTGTTGTTACTAGGCCACAATGTAAGATGGAGAGAAGTGGCCAGCTTACATGTAACTAAAGGGTTATTTTCCAGAGACACATACAAGAAGAAGAGGACATGTGAAAGGTCCCAGAAGACTATGGGGCCATTCACAAAGCGCAGCACTTCTTCCGCATGCGCAGTGGGCACCCGGCTGTGAAGCTGCAAGCTGTCAAAGCTGGGTGCCCACACTGAAGATGCCGGCACCAGGGAGTGAAGACGGCCAGTGAAACCAGCTGTGGTGAGGAAGGGAGAGAGCTGGCCGATTATATGTAAAAAAAAAACAAAACAATAAATAAAACTTGTCTTTTCCTTGAATGGAAGATTTGCAGTACACTTTTTCAAAGATAGTCCACAATTTCGCAGGGAGAGAGCAAGCACACTGCACTTAGAAATAAAAAAATAATCATGATAGAATTTGGGGTGCTTTTTAAATGTGAGTGTATTTATGTTGGAATTTTATTTAATAAAATAAAATCAGAGTATACAGAGAGCACTATTTTTGCTCCCATTTTGTATTTGCATGTACATTTGTTGGAGAGTGCAATAATGCTGGCGGACAGCAAGAGCCTGAAGGAGGGCAGATGCCTAATAGCCTATGGCGGGGCCAAAAGCGTGTTATGACCTTAATCTCTTACCAACCGCTCTACAGCAGATATACTGCTACATGGCAGCTGCTCTGCACAAAATCACATACATATACGGGATTTTGCATTTCTGGATAGGGATACACTAGCGCCGCATTAAGATCACTGCACACTGGTGGAGGACATCTGGGCCAAAATTTGAAGACTGGACATTTTTGTTTATGTATTATGCTACATCTAAATTTATGAAATATGGTATATAGACCGGATACATACTAAATATAGAGCCAATTATCCAACTGTCCATCCAGAGCCTCTGGTTTATAGGCCGGATACATCCTAAATATAGAACCATTTATCCAACTGTTCATCCACAGCCTCTGGTTTATAGACCGGATACATCCTAAATATAGAGCCATTTATCCAACCGTCAATCCAGAGCCTCTGGTTTCTAGACCGGATACGTCCTAAATATAGAACCATTTATAAAACCGTTCATCCAGAGCCTCTGTTTTATAGACCGGATACGTCCTAAATATAGAATCATTTATCCAACCATCCATCCAGAGCCTCTGGTTTATAGACCGGATACGTCCTAAATATAGAGCCATTTATCCAACTGTTAATCCAGAGCCTCTGGTTTATAGACCGGATACATCCTAAATACAGAGCCATTTATCCAACCGTCCATCCAGAGCCTATGGTTTATTGATCAGATACATCCTAAATCTAGAGCCATTTATCCAACCGTCCATCTAGAGCCTCTGGCTTACAGACCGGATACATCCTAAATATAGAACCATTTATCCAACCGTCCATCCAGAGCCTCTGCTTTATAGAGCAGATACATCCTAAATATAGAACCATTTATCCAACCATCCATCCAGAGCCTCTGGTTTATAGACCGGATACATCCTAAATATAGAGCCATTTATCCAACCGTCAATCCAGAGCCTCTGGTTTCTAGACCGGATACGTCCTAAATATAGAACCATTTATAAAACCGTTCATCCAGAGCCTCTGTTTTATAGACCGGATACGTCCTAAATATAGAGCCATTTATCCAACTGTTAATCCAGAGCCTCTGGTTTATAGACCGGATACATCCTAAATACAGAGCCATTTATCCAACCGTCCATCCAGAGCCTATGGTTTATTGATCAGATACATCCTAAATCTAGAGCCATTTATCCAACCGTCCATCTAGAGCCTCTGGCTTACAGACCGGATACATCCTAAATATAGAACCATTTATCCAACCGTCCATCCAGAGCCTCTGCTTTATAGAGCAGATACATCCTAAATATAGAACCATTTATCCAACCATCCATCCAGAGCCTCTGGTTTATAGACCGGATACATCCTAAATATAGAGCCATTTATCCAACCGTCAATCCAGAGCCTCTGGTTTCTAGACCGGATACGTCCTAAATATAGAACCATTTATAAAACCGTTCATCCAGAGCCTCTGTTTTATAGACCGGATACGTCCTAAATATAGAATCATTTATCCAACCATCCATCCAGAGCCTCTGGTTTATAGACCGGATACGTCCTAAATATAGAGCCATTTATCCAACTGTTAATCCAGAGCCTCTGGTTTATAGACCGGATACATCCTAAATACAGAGCCATTTATCCAACCGTCCATCCAGAGCCTATGGTTTATTGATCAGATACATCCTAAATCTAGAGCCATTTATCCAACCGTCCATCTAGAGCCTCTGGCTTACAGACCGGATACATCCTAAATATAGAACCATTTATCCAACCGTCCATCCAGAGCCTCTGCTTTATAGAGCAGATACATCCTAAATATAGAACCATTTATCCAACCATCCATCCAGAGCCTCTGGTTTATAGACCGGATACATCCTAAATATAGAGCCATTTATCCAACTGTCCATCTAGAGCCTGTTATTTTATAATCACATGCTGATAATAGACGGGACTCCTCCTTTAAGGACATTACTCTCAAGGTGGAGAACTTTCCTATTATAGAGCGGATGGGGACATATGGAGTGGAACACAGAGACAAGAAGAGCCTGATTGTACCGACAAAGGAAGTGATCCCACAAATGGGGAGGAAGTGATGTCAGGTGCAGACAGGAAGTGATGTAAAGGTCTAAAAAGGAAGTTTCCAGAGACGTGAGTTAGTATGAAGTAGAGAGGAGGCAGCAGAGGAGGTGGTAAGATCTTATTTTATATTTACACCTAGTAACACCTATCATGTCTGTCCTCTTCCTCCATAGTCATGTCCATCCTCTTCCTCCATAGTCGCCGCGATGTCCATCCTCTTCCTCCATAGTCTCTGTGATGTCCGTCCTCTTCCTCCATAGTCATGTCTGTCCTCTTCTTCCATAGTCACTGTGACATCTTTTATCTTCAAAAAAATTCTCCATCTTTCCTCTAAACACCTAAATGAACTATTCTGCATAAAACAAAAGTATATATATATGAACCTTCTCTCAACCCATTATAGTTCGGTCACATGATTCGGCTTCCATGTGTCCGGCTGCATCATGGGAGCCAACAGGTAATGTCAGCTTCTGGCTTTTACAGACATTGTTGGTCTATTCTGCAGCTGAAGCCGGCTGAAAATAGGTAAGTATATACATTTTTTCACGCAGGATAGTTGGTATAAGTGTTAAGAGGCGGCAGGGAGCATTTTAAGACTAGTTAGGCTTTAGCTGGAATTCTCCTTTAAACCTCACCCTGGAGATCACCTGCCTGCTGACTGGAGAGGTGAGGAGGATTCTGGGAGGTCACATGACATCACTCTTATCTCTATTAATAAAACATGGACTTAACCGGAGAGGTGAGGAGGATCTTGAGAGGTTAAATGACATTACTGGCTTCTTTCAGTGCAGAGCAATACTCTGGTGCAATCTGGTGACCATTTAATCATCACAGTGCCTTCACCTCATTCCCTGAAACCCAAGAGAAAGAATTGCAAGAAGATTCTAGAAGTCACCCAGAAGATCATTGATCTGCTGACAGGAGAGGTGAGCGGTGTCTGGAATTCTGGGACATTCTCCAGTAACAGACAAGGGATGTGTCTGGATGGTGACTGTATCATTGTGTGTGTCAGGTTCCTATAAGGTGTCAGGGTGTCACTGTCTATTTCTCCATGGAGGAGTGGGAGTATTTAGAAGGACACAAGGACCTCTACAAGGATGTCATGATGGACAATCAGCCGCCCCTCACATTACCGGGTAAGAGGAGACTTTATTGTAAAGGAGAGAGCAGTACGGAGGGTCCACCTAGATCCCCCATCATCTGATAAACACATAGAAACAATGGATTCAGTCAATGTGTGTGTTTCCTACAGATGGATCCAGTCATGGGAACCCACCAGAGAGATGTCCCCGTCCTCTGTATTCCCGGGATTCCACACAGAAAGATCACACCATCTCAGACCATCATCAGGTAGGTGGGACTGAGTAACTAAAACCTTAAAAAGATTTCTGAACTATGAGAGGACAGTTTAGTATGTTATTTATTTTTCCTTTTTCATAAATGTATTCCATCATCTTTGGGGTTTAGGTTGAAGAACTGAAAGACATCAAAGCTGAGATTAAAGAGGAAGAAGAAGATATGTCAAAGAGTGAAGCTCAGCAGTCTATAGAGGAGGGTGGTCCTCTTTATTCCCCAGATTCCATACAGGAATATCACACCATCCCTCACCACCATCAGGTAGATGGGACTAAGCTGGAACTCCGAGAGAATTCTAATATTTAAGATGATGTTCTTCTAGGTGATATCTTGCTCCTTTTTACAATTGTGTTCCAACATCTTTGGGGTTTAGGATGAAGAACTGAAACACATAAAAGTTGAGATTATAGAGGAATTGACGCTGGTGATTGGAGCTCAGCAGTCTGTGGGGGAGGGTGGTCCTCTGTATTCCCGGGATTCCACACAGGAAGATCACACCATCCCTCACCATCACCAGGTAGATGGGAAGAACATAAAAGTGGCTCCAGACTGTATGAGATTATTCTCTTCTTTAGCCTATTGGTCGTCAAGTTTCCTTTCTTTTTGTTGGTGTAGCATGAAGAACAGATATCTGTGAAAGATGAGGTTAAAGAGGAAGAAGAGGTGATGACTGTGATGGGTCATCAGGAGTCTACGGAGAACATTGTGATGATGGTGACAACTAAAGAAGAGGAACCTTCTCTAGTAATCAGCACAGGTAAGTAACGAACACTAAATACAGAACGTGTTCAAGGATATAGGTTGCTTATTGGGGATATGTAGGCTTTCACATCAGTTAGTATGATCTCTACAAGGATGTCATGATGGACAATCAGCCGCCCCTCACATCACCGGGTAAGAGGAGACTTTATTGGAAAGGAGAGAGCAGTACGGAGGGTCCACATAGATCCGCCATCATCTGATAAACACATAGAAACAATGGATTCAGTCAGTGTGTGTGTTTCCTACAGATGGATCCAGTCATGGGAACCCACCAGAGAGATGTCCCCGTCCTCTGTATTCCTGGGATTCCACACAGGAAGATCACATCATCCCTCACCATCATCAGGTAGGTGGATCCAGTAATGAGAACCCACCAGAGACATGTCCCCATCCTCTGTATTCCTGGAATTCCTCACAGGAAGGTCACACCATCCCTCGCCATCATCAGGTAGGTGGGAATCTAGACCTAAATATGTACTCTATGCTTTTGAGATGACATTCTTCTATGTATTCTCTTGTTTTAATGTCTACTTTTACATCTGAAATGCAGCTTTTGCCCCTCCCCCCACCCACCATTCCTATTGCTAGCTCCTTTAAGCACCTTATAATCCCCACCCCCATTCCTCAGATCAGTAACACCTTCCTGTCTTGTCCCTCCCCCAGCCTGTGACTGGATAGTGAAAGGAGAAGCAGCAGACTGATGAGCTCATATCCCTGTCACTCTGCTCTCCTGCTATCAGCATGTCCCTCGTTAGAACAACAGCACAGTTGATTGACTCTTTGTTCTGCTGCTCCCTCTCCCAATCTGAGCTTTTATGTACAGATACTGCAAGAGCCTGATATCGGGTCCCATTCAGGTACTTACACTGCTTACATTTATTTTTAACACATTTAGTGATGTAGTAGGGAACGCAAAGCTGCTGTCATTTGTGTCTTTTGTATCTGCCTTGAGTTCATTTTAACAGATGTTTTCTACTATTTTGGGGTTTAGGGTGAAGAACGGATTAATATAAAATCTGAGGTTAAAGAGGAAGAAGAGGAGACGTATGTGGGGGGGGATCAGCCGTCTGCAGAGGTTGGGATGGTTATGAAGAGTAAACAGGAAGAAATTTCCCCACCTATCAACACAGGTAAGTACAGGCACTATGGAAGAAACGGGTCACAATCTCATTTTACTTCTGAGTAGAAGATTTGTAGTTTAATGAAAAATGTGGGATAATTCTCAGATCTTCACATCGTCCTGCAGGCAGGTGCTAAATGGTTAAATATGTGCCTAATAAAGGGTTAATGTGTGGTGTTTCAAGGGTTAACACTTGGTGCTGTGATGTACCTTCCCCCACACGTGTCACTTCCTGCTTCTGAAGAGATATATGCAGGAGGAGACCAGACCTTGTGGTCTACAAAACAAAATGTAAGCCTGGGTAGAATTCCCCTGGAGGTAGACCAATGGTGCTCCAAAGCTCACAGTGTCTTCCCGGCACTTTGAACAGCCTAGGAGTAGGAGAACTTCGAAAACAGCCCCCCCTTCCTGGCTCGGGGACAGACAGGAGGGCAAGAAGTCAATAGGCAGGCAGGCGGTGGCACACACATGAAATTGACTACCAGATTCCGTGACGCTCCCAAGTCAGGCCCAGGTGGTCCCTCCAAAGTCCAGAACAGCACTGACAGTCTGACTTACAAACAGACCCCTGCTTGCCTTTGTGCTCATCCGTGACCATCCCACATTGTAACACGGGAGGCTTGGGCTCCATAACAGATGACATCACATACTGGCGCTCACGCTCAGTCCACCGCCTCCACCAAAATCACCACCCTCCATCCAGGCTGCCCGAACACACACAGTAGCAGGAAGTGCACTTGGATGGTCTCCGATGTCTCCGGGACTGCACATGTGCAATTCTGAGCCATATTTTTCACTGGCATGCTTTCCCTGTTATGGGCACTGGCTGCCGCTAAAACCACAGCCGGTCGGTGACATGGCCTGTGGGACCAGGACCTCCATGGTGGGTGTCACCACATAGACAGGAGACCAACAAATGTTAGTTCGCTGATCACCCTTCCCTAATAAGAGCCAGGAAGCGATGTGGACTGAGGATTGGTATAGCCGGCACTCGTCTCCCCGAAGAGTAAACTTCACTGAACGAGTAAAATGTGCATAGAAAATGGTTTACGCGTTTTGGCAATAAGCCTTCGTCCTAGCCATAAAGTACAAGTCAGGACATTACATTCATATATACAAAATGTAATTGGTATATAATATTTGGTGTATATATACAGTATCTTACAGAAGTGCACTCAACTTCTTTGGTTGACCATGGCGAGGCCTGTTCTGAGTGGAACCTGTCCAGTTAGACCGTTGGATGGTCTTGGCCACCGTGCTGCAGCTCAGTTTCAGGGTCTTGGCAATATTCTTATAGCCTAGGCCATCTTTATGTAGAGCAACAATTCTTTTTTTCAGAGAGTTCTGTAGAGATGTGCTGGTTGCTTTAAATCTTAAACAGCAGTTACAAAGCATTTTTTTTATTTTCCTTCTTTGTAAGTGACAGGAAAAGCAGGACTGTGCTCTGATTGGTTGTTGCTACAGCTGAGAAGGATCCACCCATAGCAGCACTGTTGCAGTTGGACTTATGATTGGCTGTGGAGGAAAGGAGAGAGGAAAAAGGAAGAAGAAGTGTTAGGGATGCGGGTGTGACCAGAAATGTGTGGACTGACACAGGGAAGTAGCAGGCTTCAAGAACACAGGCGTAGTCAGGGCTGGAGAGGTGGAATGGTCAGGCAGGCCGCAAGGTACTGTCAGGCTCCACCCAACGGGATCTCTAGTGGTCCACAGCACGGGGTTTCCCAGGACGCGGAGTCTACGTCCCAGTCTGCCTTTTCACCAGAGCCCCTGATGGTGGGGATGGACTTGGTGCAAGACTGGAACCAGGTCGCGCCCCTGGGCACCCCCGGCGGTGGTAGAGGGGTCCCGCTGAGGGTGTGTGCCCGGGATGAGCCTGCTGTGAAGGGGATGACAGGTCCCGATCCGAGCGGGATGGATGGATGACTGCTAGGAGTGAGCGAGGTCAGACTAGCCGGGTCGGTATCGTGAGGGCAGCGTGGTACAGGAGGAGCAAGCGGAGAATGGTTGGGTCACAAGCCAGGTTCAGCAGGTAGCGGGCAGCGCGGTACCAAGGATCAGGCAGAAGGATGGTCAGGAACGAGCCGGGGTCAGAGCAGGAGAGGGTCAGCATAAAACAGAACAGGCAGAGTTTGGCAACAAGGAAACGTACTTACAGGAACAGGAACAAGATACAGGATACAAGGGCTCATGGGAAACATTTACACCAAGGCACAGATCACAGGCCTGGTCATTCCTTAAATACACCTGCTGTAAACAGCCCCAGGTGTTGGCTGACTGCAGAAGTGAGCTTCTGGCTGCTGAGAGCACCCGCTGGTCAGTCCTGGTACTGCAGCCCACACGGCAGGTGAGTCCCACCACCAGTGCTGAGTCCATTCCTGACAAGAAGCACTTCTAGGAGATGCTGTGTGTGTATATATAAATATATATATATATATATATATATATAGACACACACATTGTATACAGTGCGGGGGAGGGGTGGCTATGACGAAGGCTTATTGCCGAAATGCGTAAACTGTTTTCTGTGCACATTTTACTCGTTCAATAAAGTTTGCTATTCAGGAAGACGAGTGCCTGCTTCACCAATACTCATCCAGTTGTCCCTGTGCTGGGAAGACACACAGAGCCAGAGCACCGACATTCTACCTCCGCGGGGAGGATCTCTGGGCGGAGCATCTAATTGCTCAAAGTCATGTGAGTGACATCACTTCCTGGTCCGTCTGTCACTTTCCAGGGGCGCTGTGGCTGTTGACAAAAACAAATGGAGTGCAATCTACACTTCATTACCTTCAATCAGAGGCAGGAGAGACATGGACACTTTTCTGATCGATTTTGGAGGGAGAACAGGAGCCCAGCTGTGAGATTGACATTTCCACTGATGGGGGGAGGAGCTAAATCTCCAGTTATTTGTGAATTCTGACATTTCTTCCATTTCTCTCCATCAGATGGCGCTGATGTCAGGAATTCCTCGGAGAGACGTCTTCTATTATCTGCTGATTGGAAGTCAGAAGATAATGCCATCACACAGGATTCTCCAGGAGTGAATCCAAATACACCCAATATCCATCACAGACCTTCCTGCCTAGAGACATCAATGGATCCCTCTGATCAGGGGGAATCTTCTGACCAATCACATATTAGGAGTGCAAATGTCCATGTAGGATCTCACACTGCAGAGAGATCAACGGATCCTTCTAATCCCGAGGAATCTTCCGCACCCCATGAAGGAGCTCACCGAGGGGACAATCTAGTCTCATGTTCAGAGTGCGGGAAATGTTTCAGTAAGAAAAGATACCTTGTTAAACATCAGAAAAATCACACGGGTGAGCGTCCTTATTCATGTTCAGAGTGCGGGAAATCTTTCGCTCATAAAGTAAACCTTGTTGTACATCAGAGAGTTCACACTGGTGAGCGTCTTTATTCATGTTCAGAGTGTGGGAAATCTTTCACTCAGAAAAGCTACCTTGTTACACATCAGAGAATTCACACAGGTGAGCGTCCTTATTCGTGTTCAGAGTGCGGCAAATGTTTCACTTCGAAAGGAGAACTTGTTGTTCATCAGAAAATTCACACAGTTGAACGTCCTTATTCATGTTCAGAGTGCGGGAAATCTTTCATTCATAAAAGAGCCTTTGTTAAACATCAGAAAATTCACACGGGTGAGCGTCCTTATTCATGTTCAGAGTGTGGGAAATCTTTCGCTCATAAAGGAGATCTTGTTGTACATCAGAGAATTCACACAGGTGAGCGTCCTTATTCATGTACACAGTGCGGGAAATCTTTTGCTCATAAAGGAGCCTTTGTTAAACATCAGAAAATTCACTCCGGTGAGCTTCCTTATTCATGTTCAGAGTGCGGGAAATGTTTCACTCAGAAAGGAGAACTTGTTGTTCATCAGAGAATTCACACAGGTGAGCGTCCTTATTCATGTTCAGAGTGCGGGAAATCTTTCACTCATAAAGGAACCTTTGTTAAACATCAGAGAATTCACACCGGTGAGCTTCCTTATTCATGTTCAGAGTGCGGGAAATGTTTCACTCAGAATGGAGAACTTGTTGTTCATCAGAGAATTCACACAGGTGAGCGTCCTTATTCATGTACACAGTGCGGGAAATCTTTCGCTCGTAAAGGAGAACTTGTTGTACATCAGAGAAATCACACAGGTGAGCGTCCTTATTCGTGTTCAGAGTGTGGAAAATCTTTCACTTATAAAGGAATCCTTGTTAAACATCAGAGAATTCACACGGGTGAGTGTCCTTATTCGTGTACACAGTGCGGGAAATCTTTCGCTCGTAAAGGAGAACTTGTTGTACATCAGAGAAATCACACAGGTGAGCATCCTTATTCGTGTTCAGAGTGTGGGAAATCTTTCACTCAGAAAGGAGAACTTGTTGTACATCAGAGAAATCACACCGGTGAGCGTCCCTATTCGTGTTCAGAGTGCGGGAAATCTTTCACTCAGAAAGGAGTACTTGTTGTACATCAGAGAATTCACACGGGTGAGCGTCCTTATTTGTGTTCAGAGTGCGGGAAATCTTTCCATAAAAAATATCATCTTGTTACACACCAGAAAATTCACACGGGTGAGCGTCCTTATTCATGTTCAGAGTGCGGGAAATCTTTCATTCATAAAGGAGAACTTGTTGCACATCAGAGAATTCACACGGGTGAGCGTCCTTATACGTGTTCAGAGTGCGGGAAATCTTTCATTCATAAAGGAGAACTTGTTGCACATCAGAGAATTCACACGGGTGAGCGTCCCTATTCATGTTCAGAGTGCGGGAAATCTTTCATTCATAAAGGAGAACTTGTTGTACATCAGAGAATTCACACGGGTGAGCGTCCTTATTCGTGTTCAAAGTGTGGGAAATCTTTCCATAAAAAAAATCATCTTGTTAGACACCAGAAAATTCACACGGGTGAGCGTCCTTATTCATGTTCAGAGTGTGGGAAACCTTTCACTTATAAAGCAGCCCTTGTTGTTCATCAGAGAATTCACACGGGTGAGCGCCCCTATTCATGTTCAGAGTGTGAGAAATCTTTCACTCGGAAAGGAGACCTTGTTAAACATCAGAGAATTCACACAGGTGAGCGTCCTTATTCATGTTCAGAGTGCGGGAAATCTTTCAATAGAAAAGAAACCCTAGTGCAACACCAGTGTTTAGGAAATACTAGTCTTTTTAACAGAAAAGTGTAATGTGAATGGTAGGACGAGAGCTGTCAGAGAATGTAGTGTGGATGGTGGAGGAGGAGAGCTGTTAGAGAATGTAGTGTGGATGGTGGGAGGAGAGCTGTCAGAGAATGTAGTGTGAATGGTGGGGAGAGGAGAGCTGTCAGAGAAGGTAGTGTAGATGGTGGGAGGAGAGCTGTCAGAGAAGGTAGTGTGGATGGTGGAGGAGATCAGTCAGAGAATGTAGTGTGGATGGTGGTGGGAGGAGAGGTGTCAGAGAATGTAGTGTGGATGGTGGAGAAGAGCTGTCAGAGAATGTAGCGTGGATGGTGGGAGGAGGAGAGCTGTCAGAGAATGTAGTGTGGATGGTGGAGGAGGAGAGCTGTAAGAGAATGTAGTGTGGATGGTGGGGGGGGGAAGCTGTCAGAGAATGTAGTGTGGATGGTAGGAGGAGAGCTGTCAGAGAATGTAGTGTGGATGGTGGAGGGAGGAGAGCTGTCAGAGAATGTAGTGTGGATGGTGGGAGGAGAGCTGTCAGAGAATGTAGTGTGGATGTAGGGGGTTGGAGAGCTGTCAGAGAATGTAGTGGGGATGGTGGAGGAGAGCTGTCAGAGAATGTAGTGTGGATGGTGGGAGGAGAGCTGTCAGAGAATGTAGTGTGGATGTAGGGGGTTGGAGAGCTGTCAGAGAATGTAGTGGGGATGGTGGAGGAGAGCTGTCAGAGAATGTAGTGGGGATGGTGGAGGAGAGCTGTCAGAGAATGTAGTGTGGATGGTGGTGGGAGGAGAGCTGTCAGAGAATGTAGTGTGGATGTAGGGGGTTGGAGAGCTGTCAGAGAATGTAGTGGGGATGGTGGAGGAGAGCTGTCAGAGAATGTAGTGGGGATGGTGGAGGAGAGCTGTCAGAGAATGTAGTGGGGATGGTGGAGGAGAGCTGTCAGAGAATGTAGTGTGGATGGTGGTGGGAGGAGAGCTGTCAGAGAATGTAGTGTGGATGTAGGGGGTTGGAGAGCTGTCAGAGAATGTAGTGGGGATGGTGGAGGAGAGCTGTCAGAGAATGTAGTGGGGATGGTGGAGGAGAGCTGTCAGAGAATGTAGTGGGGATGGTGGAGGAGAGCTGTCAGAGAATGTAGTGTGGATGGTGGTGGGAGGAGAGCTGTCAGAGAATGTAGTGTGGATGGTGGTGGGAGGAGAGCTGTCAGAGAATGTAGTGTGGATAGTGGGGGGAGAGCTGTCAGAGAATGTATTACAGACATTGAGAGAGAAGAGACACAACAATGGGGTGCAGAGTGTTTAGTGATGTGGACTCTACTGAGAGAACAATGGGTGGTGGGGATGTAGACACTGATGATAAAGGAATGTCCCTACCAGGTTGCCATTACTGAGAATGCAATGTGTGTGCTGAGGACTTTTCTGCATTGTAATGTAAAATTCCACAAGAGACTGGATCTGATAAGAGCTGCATCTCCTTTTGGAGTTCATTCATAATTGATGATAACATTCTCAAACACCATAGATCAGGATAATTACTCAGATGTATGGCTCTATGCACTGAACACTTCCATGAAATTCCAGATGAATAGAGGAAATTTTTGATAAAAAGGGGAAGATGTATTATCCACGAAATAGAGTGACTATACCTTACAGTTATCTTACTATATATACATATATATATATACATATATATATACACACCAATAACTTACAGTGATGTCAATTGTGTAAATTTACCATAAAGGATACTAAATAAAGGACTCTTGTGTATAGATTGTATCCATTATAAAACATTAAAAAACATGTGTATCAATTTCAGTTTGGCTTTCATTCTTTTGTTTTTCCATAATTATAAATATTAATGAGATGAACTTACCTGGGTTTTATTCGGTGCCGGTTTAGCGAATGCTACTGAAGTTTGGATCCTGAAGCCAAACCTTGGATATCAGTGATGGCCGTTTTCTGAGCTAATAGGCAAGGGATTGTCCAAGAAAGGGAGCTGGGCAGCAGCCTGAAGGATGTGTACAAATGCTACAAATAAAATGTTAAAAATGATTTTTCAGTCACGCCTGTGGGGTTGATGGTGACATGCTCCGCATTTGGCGGTCCCATCCACTGGCGCATTGTCTATGGATTAGGGTGTATAACTTAGTACTATCGCCTACACAAATCAATGTCAGGAGAAACCAGTGGGACGCTTGCCTCCACAGACTAATAAAAGATGTGCCATGGTGGTCTCGTACCTTTGATCTCCTTCATTTTTATGGCTACAAAGCAACCCACAGTCCACGTGTAGAAATCCCCTACCGTTAGTTTTGTGGAGGTCAAGTCCAGAATACAAGGCATTTTTATTCATAAAAAGCTTACTTCGATCCTGGAGGATGAACATGATACATTTTTTTTAAGTCTGGCAGCCCTAGCTTGACTACCAACTGGTCTCTTGTTTTACTACGCACTTGCTTCATTTGTGATCCAAGAGTTTATTATGGTTGTCCTCCTACTTCGCCTTAGCTTTCGGGAACAGTAACCGCTGTACCCCATGGCAAAAGTTCCTCTGCCCCTTTTACCATTTTTTTTTTCTCTTGGTTTTCAGAGTCCTTCACCTACTTTCCCCCTCTCGCTTCAGGGTCACCCTATTATTTTTTCTTATAGCAAATTTTGAGCCACTGATTCGCCGCAAGATTTGCAGCACACTTTTTAAGTATTTCTTGGATAACCCACAATTTCATAGGGAGAGAGCACGCACAAATAAAAAAAAATACATTTATCAGGAGATGAAGATGTCACATTTCAAATTTAAAGATTGAATAGAATTGCACCACACTTGTCAAGCCTTAACTCGGTAAGGATGAAATTTATTAGAGAGATTGTAAATAGATAGCACTTTTAAAAGAAAAAAAAAATGGCTTCCTTTTTCACAGCCTAAATAAAAAAAAAATGCTTTTTATCAGGAGACTGAAGATGTCACATTTTCAAATTCAAAGATTGAATAGAATTGCACCACACTTGTCAAGCCTTCATTCGATTTTTCTCTTACTGCAAATTTTGAGCCAGTGATTTGCCACAAGATTTGCAGCACACTTTTTTAGTCTTTCTTGGATAGTCCACAATTTCATAGGGAGAGAGCAAGCACAAATAAAAAATGAATTTATCAGGAGACTGAAGATGTCACAAGTCAAATGTAGATTGAAGAGAATTGCACCACACTTGTCAAGCCTTCACTCGATTTTTTTCTTACCGCAAATTTTAAGCCAGTGATTAGCCACAAGATTTGCAGCACACCTTTTAAGTCTTCTTTTTTATGTCAGTGCTGGCTGCAGCTGCAGTTGCACCTTCTCCCTGAAGTCTAAAATATGGGTGTCCCTATAGAGGAGGTATAGCCAGCACTGAGCCCCGCTCCTTCTGCTGCCACCATATCTCTTCTGTTTATTGCAGATTAAGGTGGAACCCACCACCAGCTATACAGGGCACAAAGATTAAAACTCTCTGCTATCACATTTGTTTTCTCTCAGACAAGTGTAGTAGCTAGCTTATAGTGTTGTCAGCTTGTGTTTTGGTGAATAAAAGTGTAGGTCCAGATTCAGTCTGCAAAAAAATAGAAGAGATGAGAAGGCCAAGCACTTCACAGCAAAGCTTAGGAGAAGGAGTAGACAGGAGTTGTATGGGCTCTGTATGCACGGACTGTCACCTCCCCCCCCCCCCCCAAAGTCTAGCACTTCATCTACATTTGTCAATTTTGTTGGTTATTGGTGGCAGTGCCAGGTATCCGCCAACTGCTCCTCAGGGACTTATGCTCAAATCTAAACATGGACTGATTTATAGTTCAGACAATTCCTAAATATAGAGTTATTTATCCAACTCTTCATAAAGAGCCTCTGGTTTATAGACTGGATACGTCCTAAATATAGAACCATTTATCCAACCGTCCCTCCAGAACCTCTTGTTTTTTAGACCGGATACGTCCTAAATATAGAGCCATTTATCCAACCGTCCATCCAGAGCCTCTGGTTTATAGACCGGATACATCCTAAATATAGAACCATTTATCCAACCGTCCATCCAGAGCCTCTGGTTTATAGACAGGATACGTCCTAAATATAGAACCATTTATCCAACCGTCCATCCAGAGCCTCTGGTTTATAGACCGGATACCTCCTAAATATAGAACCATTTATCCAACCGTCCATCCAGAGCCTCTGGTTTATAGACCGGATACATCCTAAATGTAGAACCATTTATCCAACCGTCCATCCAGAGCCTCTGGTTTATAGACCGGATACATCCTAAATATAGAACCATTTATCCAACCGTCCATCCAGAGCCTGTTATCTTATAAAAATCACATGCTGATAATAGACAGGACTCCCCCTTTAACGCCATTATTGTCAAGGTGGAGAACTTTCCTAATATAGAGCGGATGGGGACATATGGAGTGGAACACAGAGACAGGAAGAGCCTGATTGTACCGACACATGAAGTGATCACACAATTGGGGAGGAAGTGGTGTCAGGTGCAGACAGGAAGTGATGTAAAGGTCTAAAAGGAAGTTTCCAGAGATGTGAGTTAGTAGGAAGAAGAGAGGAGGCAGCAGAGGAGGTGTTAAGATCTTATTTTATATTTACACCTAGTAACACCCATCATGTCCGTCCTCTTCCTCCATAGTCATTGTAATGTCTGTCCTTTTCCTCCATAATCAGGTCCTTCCTCTTCCTCCATAGTCACCGTGATGTCCACCCTCTTCCTCCATAGTCACCGTGATGTTCGTCCTCTTCCTCCATAGTCACTGTAATGTCTGTCCTTTTCCTCCATAGTCAGGTCCTTCCTCTTCCTCCATAGTCACCGTGATGTCCATCCCCTTCCTCCATAATCACCGTGATGTCTGTCCTCTTTCTCCATAGTCACCGTGATGTCCGTCCTTTTCGTCCATAGTCTCTGTGAGGTCCGTCCTCCTCCTCCATAGTCACTGTGATGTCAGTCCTCTTTCTCCATTGTCACCATGACGTCCGTCCTCTTCCTCCATAGTCACGTCTGTCCTTTTCCTCCATAGTCACTGTGACGTCTTTTATCTCCAAAAAAATTCTCCATCCTTCCTCTAAACACCTAAATGAACTATTCTGGATAAAACAAAAGTATATATATATGAACCTTCTATCAACCCACTATAGTTCGGTCACATGATTCGGCTTCCATGTGTCCGGCTGCATCATGGGAGCCTACAGGTAATGTCAGCTTCTGGCTTTTACAGACATTGTTGGTCTATTCTGCAGCTGAAGCCGGCTGAACATAGGTAAGTATATACATTTTTTCACGCAGGATAGTTGGTATAAGTGTAAAGAGGAGGTAGGGAGTATATTAAGACTAGTTAGGCTTTATCTGGAATTCTACTTTAAACCTCACCCTGGAGATCATCTGCCTGCTGACCGGAGAGGTGAGGAGGATTCGGGGAGGTCACATGACATCACTCTTATCTCTATTAATAAAATACAGACCTGACTGGAGAGGTGAGGAGGATTCTGAGAGGTAACATGACATCACTCATGTCTATTAATAAACACAGACCTGACTGGAGAGGTGAGGAGGATTCTGGGAGGTCACATGACATCACTCTTATCTCTATTATTAAAACACGGACCTGACCGGAGAGGTGAGGAGGATTCTGGGAGGTCACATGAAAAAACATTACTGTTTTCTTTTAATGCAGAGCAATACTCTGGTGAAATCTGGTGACAATTTAATCATCACAGTGCCTTCACCTCATTCCCTGAAACCCAAGAGGAAGAATTGCAAGAAGATTCTAGAAGTCACCCAGAAGATCATTGATCTGCTGACAGGAGAGGTGAGCGGTGCTGGGAATTCTGGGACATTCTCCAGTAACAGACAAGGGATGTGTCTGGATGGTGACTGTATCATTGTGTGTGTCAGGTTCCTATAAGGTGTCAGGGTGTCACTGTCTATTTCTCCATGGAGGAGTGGGAGTATTTAGAAGGACACAAGGACCTCTACAAGGACGTCATGACGGACAATCAGCCGCCCCTCACATCACCGGGTAAGAGGAGACTTTATTGTAAAGGAGAGAGCAGTACGGAGGATCCACCTAGATCCCCCCCCATCATCTGATAAACACATACAATCGAATTTACTAACAAGACACACGCCCGGAATCAGACTCACAAAGCAGACTTGCTAAGAAGCACATCTAACACCATGAACACATGTTCACTTAGAAATTTGCTTTGCCAAATATCAGGACTTCACTTTAAACAATATCTGCCATTTCAAAAAAAATTAAGAATGTGTTAAAAATATATTTTTTAAAGGAAATCGACACAGTAAAAATCTAGACGCCTGTGCAGTGTCTTTGGCCGATATAACTGAGCATGTGCAGAACACATTTTAGACGTCCTCTGCAGGTGCTTGCTTTTTAGCCACTGCCCAATAGTAAATCTCACTGTGGATTCCTCTGACAGCCGGCACTCGGTCGCGTCTATTGTGTTTAATAAACAGCACTAAGCATATCTTTATGTTTTCTAATTTGATTTCCTTAGTTCTAGTGATTCTATTTTTGTTTCTTATCCTTTATAATTATTTCTGTAATGATTTTACTTATTTCGAAGGTCTAGATAATATTTATTTTGACAGTTGAATGTAAAAATAAAGGTCCGCAATAAAAAAAAAAAAAAAAAACCAGCGTGGTGGCCCTTCAGGTCTGGTATGGATATTAAGGGGGAACTCCACGCCGAAATTAAAAAAAAAAAACAGCGTAAGGACCCCCTCAATATCCATACCAGACCCTTATCCAAGCATGCAGCCCGGCAGGTCAGGAAAGGGGGGGGGGACGAGCGAGCGCCCCCCTCCCCCCACTGAACCATACCAGGCCACATGCCCTCAACATGGAGGGGTGCTTTGGGGCAGGCAGGGGGACTCCCCCCCCCAAAGCACCTTGTCCCCATGTCGATTAGGACAAGGGCCTCTTCCCCACAACCCTGGCCGGTGGTTGTGGGGGTCTGTGGGCGGGGGGCTTATCAGAATCTGGAAGCCCCCTTTAACAAGGGGGCCCCCAGATCCCGGCCCCCCCCCCCACGTGAATGAATCTGCGGTACATGGTCCCGCGACTTATTCACAAAAAAACAAAGTGTGGTGTAAAAAAAACACAGTACAGGGTCTTTGACAAGTCCTTTATTAAAACAATGTCCCCCGAAGTAGATCCAACGTTAATCACGGCGGCGGCGGTGGCGGCGACCCGAAAAAAAAAAAAGTTCCGCTCACGTCGGAGGCTTCCAGTCTTGTGAAAAAAAGGCTAGCTGACATATCTTATATAGGTATGGGGCGGGGCCAGCCGGGAACAGCAAGCATGTGACATGGGGCGGGGTCACTCAGATGATGTCCTGGCTGGCCCCGCCCCATACCTATATAAGAACTGTCAGCTAGCCTTTTTTTCACAAGGCTGGAAGCCTTGGACGGGAGCGGAACTTTTTTTTTTTTTCTTTTTTCGGGTTGCCGCCACCGTGATTGACGTTGGATCTACTTCGGGGGACATTATTTTAATAAAGGACTTGTCAAAGACCCTGTACTGTGTTTTTTTACACTACACTTTGTTTTTTTGTGAATGAGTAGGGGGGCCGGGATCTGGGGGCCCACTTGTTAAAGGGGGCTTCCAGATTCTGATAAGCCCCCCGCCCGTAGACCCCCACAACCACCGGCCAGGGTTGTGGGGAAGAGGCCCTTGTCCTCATCAACATGGGGACAAGGTGCTTTGGGGGGGGAGCCCCCCTGCCCCAAAGCACCCCCCCATGTTGAGGGCATGTGGCCTGGTATGATTCAGGAGGGGGGGGCGCTCGCTCGTCCCCCCCCTTTCCTGACCTGCCGGGCTGCATGCTCGGATAAGGGTCTGGTATGGATATTGGGGGGGCTTCCACGCTGTTGTTTTTTTAAATATTCGGCGTGGAGTTACCCTTTAATATCCATACCAGACCCGAAGAGCTTGGTATAGATGAAAGGGGGAACTCCACGGCAAAATTTAAAAAAACAAACAGCGTGGGGACCCCCTCAATATCCATACCAGACCCTTATCCGAGCATGCAGCCCGGCAGGTCAGGAAAGGGGGGGATGAACGAGCGCCCCCCCCTCCTGAACCATACCAGGACACATGCCCTCAACATGGGGGGGTGCTTTGGGGCAAGGGGGGGCTCCCCCCCCAAAGCACCTTGTCCCCATGTTGATGAGGACAAGGGCCTCTTCCCCACAACCCTGGCCGGTGGTTGTGGGGGTCTGCGGGCGGGGGGCTTATCAGAATCTGGAAGCCCCCTTTAACAAGGGGGCCCCCAGATCCCGCCCCCCCCCCCCCCACGTGAAGGAGTCTGCGGTACATGGTCCCGCTACTCCTTCACAAAAAAACAAAGCGTAGTGTAAAAAAAACACAGTACAGGGTCTTTGACAAGTCCTTTATTAAAATAATGTCCCCCGAAGTAGATCCAACGTCAATCACGGCGGCGGCAGGGACCTGAAAAAACAGAAAAAAAAAAAAAGTTCAGTTCCCGTCGGAGGCTTCCAGCCTTCTGAAAAAAAGGCGGGGGACATAGCACAACATTTGTGTCACATTTGAGATATCTGGCTAGTTACACTGACCTTGCCCAGGGACCTAGGATTGATTCACAACACAGAAATACAGGCAGGATTAGTGTTCAACAGCTCTGTGGATTAGTGGTTAGCACTACTGTCTCACAATGCTAGGGTTGTTGGTTTGAATCCCAACCACAGCATTGAATTTGCATGATCTCTGTGTGACTACCCTAACATACATGTGCTGGTGGCAGCATCTTTGCTTTCTGTTTAAATGATCCCTAGAATGTGAATTAGAATGAGGCCTTGTCTGTTTAAAGTAGCACCTAATGTGAATGTGAGACCATGGGATGAGATAAGGGCCTGGACTAATGATTGACTGGATAATGCTGGTTTGCACTCCACACCCTTTGGGAAAGTTTGTCAAATCATGAGAACAGTGAGCAAAAGAAGAGGATTAACAAAATATAATGGCATGGAGTCCCCGTCCCCCCCCAAATCCATAACAGACCCTTATCTGAGCATGCAGATATCGCATGCCTTCAAAGATTTATTTCCTTTGTTGAACTGCCTGCTTGGTTCACACTAGATGTGTTTTAAAATTGTGCTTTTTGTTGGCAATTTCACCGTGTTTTCTGTAGATTTACCAATGAGTTATTGCGTTTTCAATTGTGTTTTGCATTGCGATTTCTATTGTAGTCCATATGTGAAATCTCTACAAAATGCTGAAAAAGTTAGACAAGAACTACTTTTGAAATTGTGCTGCAGCAAATCGCTTACGTTAAGACATTCACATCCACATTCATTAGATCGGATATCAGGTACAATTTCAATTCCCAAATCGCACCTGAAATCGTGCACCCTGGATGCGACTTGGCATGCGATTTGCATGGCATGCGACTTGCAAATTGTATGCCAAGTCGCACCCTATTGTCTGCTATTAGAGCAGTCACATGGGTGTGATTCCAACACTGATTTCTAAAGTAGTACACGTACTACTTTTATGACGATTTGCATAGATATCTGTGTCAGATGTCTTGCAAATCGTAAGGAAATCAGCATCTTCAATGTACGTCGCACAATTTCTAAATCGGCTTTGATGTGACCGCGGTGTAAGGCCTTTTTATGTTTGATTTCCTGAGTGTTTTTCCGATTTATGGGAAATGCCGCATACTAGCAAAAGTGAATTGACATTTTCAGTATTACATGCGAGATGTGGTCATGTGATTGCCTTAACTCATGCGATAATCTGGAGTGAATTGTGCCCATAGGGCCAAGAAATATTGCCAATAGGGTTCCCTTTCACATTCCTGTTCAATGTTCTGTTGTATGCTGCACAGGTACATGTCACTGTGGCTTTCTTTCTGACTCTGATTTGTGGGGCCTGTATACCAAGGGTTAACACAGGTGGGAAGATAATTGATCAGGTGCAAACACTTTCTCTGACCAAATGAATGACAGTGGTGGGTGTGGCCTACCTTATATATAGAGATGCAGTAGTGGGTGATTTTTGCCTGGTTTAGGCACATTATTTTTGCATGTCCTTGTCTGTGGTGGTTTGGGGAGGAAGAGATATTGTGGTGAATTGCCCCAGGCCACACTCACGCTGCGTTTTGATGTGGGCTGTAAATGTTTTGCATGTTCTTCCTTCTAAGGTGTGTTTGTGCGTTATTGTACAATGATTGTGTTTATTATCTTTGCATTGTAATCCTAACACATGTCCATTGCTCTGCTCTTCCACGTTTGCTTTATTTAGAATGAAATGCAGTTTTCAGACAAACATGGTGAGAAATGTATGTGTGGGGGAGGTGTTTATATTTTGGCATGTATGTGTTTTTATATTGATATTTTGATCTGCAGCTTGTTTTGTGAATAAGCCCAAGTGATATTAACCATTTGTTTCCTGCTGTAACCTGTGAAAGCACAGTTCATTATAAGTATAATCTTTTAGATTGTAAGCTCTTATGAGCAGGACCGTTCTATTTTAGCAACATCAATCCTGCTTTTTTTTTTTTTTTTTTCACACCAAGATATTGAATGTAGCTTTTTGTTGCTGTTCAAATAAATGTGGAATGTGTATTTGATCAATAAACATTTGTACTATGTATTTTTTGGGGGGATTATTTCATGTTCTAGTTGTATGTTGCACAGTGGCTAAATGGTTAGCACTTCCACCTGGCAGTACTAGGGTCGTTGGTTCGAATCCCAGCCATGGCACCTCCTGCCTGGAGGTTGCATGTTCTCCCTGTGCCTGTTTTCTCCGGGTACTCCGGTTTCCTCCCACACTCTAAAGACATGCTGGTAGGTTAATTGGATCCTGTCAAAATTGGCTCTAGTATATGTATGAATGTAAGTTAGGGCTCTTAGTACGCCCCTTGAGGGTTAGGGACTGATGTGAATTTACCACATCTATATGTAAAGCGCTGCGTAAATTAAGAGCGCTATATAAGTATCTGAAATGTACTAGTACCCATAACACTTATTTTTGCTGGCTATATAATATGCCCGAATCTTCCTTGTTAGAGTGCACATGTGCAAGTATGTCCAAAATAAACCAAAAGCCCCCTATTGCATGACAAGACCATGTTATGTACCAATGAATAGGTCGTGTTCAATGTGCAGCTAGCATTCTTTTTCTACAATCCTCTTAACCGTAATAAATTGGGCCCCCAATTTATGTTGACTTTGGGCCTTTACTATCAAATATATATTCGCCAATGTCATATACACACAGTATAGCTGCAAACATACATTCACCAATGCCAAATCTACAATAGAACTGCAAACATATATTTGTCATACAGTCATGGCCGAAATTGTTGGCACCCTTGATATTTTTCCTGAAAATCAAGTATTTCACACAAAAAAGGTATTGCATTAACACATGTTTTGCTATACACATGTTTATTCCCTTTGTATGTATTGGAACAAATATAAAACAGAGGCAGAAAAGCAAATATGACATAATGTCACACAAAACCCCAAAAATGGGCTGGACAAAAGTATTGGCACCCTTAACTTAATATTTGGTTGCACACCCTTTGGAAAACATAACTGAAATCAGTCGCTTCCTATAACCATCAATAAGCTTCTGACACCTCTCACCCGGAATTTTGGACCACTCTTCCTTTGCAAACAGCTCCAGGTCTCTCTTATTGGAAGGACACCTTTTCCCAACAGCAATTTTAAGATCTCTCCACAGGTGTTCAATGGGATTTAGATCTGGGCTCATTGCTGGCCACTTCAGAACTCTCCAGCGCTTCTTTGCCATCCATTTCTGAGTGCTTTTTGACGTATGTTTGGGGTCATTGTCCTGCTGGAAGACCCAGGATCTTGGACGCAAACCCAGCTTTCTGACACTGGGCCCTACAGTGCGACCCAAAATCCTTTGGTAATCCTCAGATTTCATGATGCCTTGCACACAGTCAAGGCACCCAGTGCCAGAGGCAGCAAAACAACCCCAAAACATCATTGAACCTCCACCATATTTTACCGTAGGTACTGTGTTTTGTTCTTTGTAGGCCTCATTCCGTTTTCGGTAAACAGTAGAATGATGTGCTTTACCGAAAAGCTCTATCTTGGTCTCATCTGTCCACAAGACGTTTTCCCAGAAGGCTTTTGGCTTACTCAAGTACATTTTGGCAAACTGTAGTCTTGCTTTTTTATGTCTCTGTGTCAGCAGTGGGGTCCTCCTGGGTCTCCTGCCATAGCGTTTCATTTCATTTAAATGTCGACGGATAGTTCGCGCTGACACTGATGCTCCCTGAGCCTGCAGGACAGCTTGAATGTCTTTGGAACATGTTTGGGGCTGCTTATCCACCATCCGGACTATTCTGCGTTGCAATCTTTCATCAATTTTCCTCATCCGTCCACGACCAGGGAGATTAGCTACAGTGCCATGGGTTGCAAACTTCTTGATAATGTTGCGCACTGTGGACAAAGGCAAATCTAGTTCTCTGGAGATGGACTTGTAACCTTGAGATTGTTGATATTTTGCCACAATTTTGGTTCTCAGGTCCTCAGACAGTTCTCGTCTCCTCTTTCTGTTGTCCATGCTTAGTGTGGCACAGACAGACACACAATGCAAAGGTTAAGTGAACGTCTCTCCTTTTTATCTGCTTTCAGGTGTGATTTCTATATTGCCCACACCTGTTACTTGCCCCAGGTGAGTTTACAGGAGCATCACATGCTTGTAACATTCTTATTTATCCGCAGTTGTGAAAGGGTGCCAATACTTTTGTCCAGCCCATTTTTGGAGGTTTGTGTGACATTATGTCGAATTTGCTTTCTTTCCTCCCTTTTTTTGTTTTGTCCCAATACACACAAAGGGAATAAACATGTGTATAGCAAAACATGTGTTAATGCAATACGTTTCGTGAGAAATACATGATTTCCTGGAGAAATATCAAGGGTGCCAACAATTTCGGCCATGACTGTATACACAATGAAGCCACATGTAAAATTGCTATGGTGCACAAATAAACGCCAAGACGGCTGTTGGAGGAGGTGCTAGAGCAGCTGTCCTACCGGAAATACGTCATGACGTTTGCGGAAGGACGTTTGCACACACCCGGAAGTGTGAGTGGATGGGAGTGTAGTTAGGAGAGTTTAGTGGTAATTTGTAAGTCTATTTTTTAGTTTTGTGAATTGTTCTTTTGTGGAATTCCAGACCACATCTGGACATGGCGAGATCGCTGTTCTCCACCAAGGAGCTGATCCTGATTTGCTGTGGAAACATTACTAATAATTGTATTTTCAGTTGAAAACATGTCCAATTCCTAGATCCATTGAGGTACATAGCAGAGGTTCAAGGTTCTTCCTAACTATACAGGTGGTACAGACACAAGCATACACCCAGGGCCACTGTTAGATATCACAGGGCCCCATACAGCATACCTGACAGCCCCCATCGCCAGAGAAAATATCCAAATTATATTTATGGTAAAAATACACTAAAAACATTATTAATGGACATAATCCCAACCATATTCCTGTGAAATCTAAATGATAAAACTGTGCTGAGTTCATAAATAAAGCTGTGGGTGTAATTGAGGTTTTGGGGCTCATGGGTGCTGTGGCCTGTAGAGTGGGAATCAGTGGTTTGTCTTTGTGGCTATTGCCGTTTGCAGGTAACCTATGTTACACTATGGAATTGCTGCAGGTCACAATTTGACAAGCATATGGGTGCAGGTGTACAGACAGTGAGCATTCAGGGACACTTCCCCACGCCTTCACACCTGTCAGATTAAAACCTGTGTTCATACAGCTGCTGTGTCCCCATAGTGTAACAGGTGGCTCTAGCCACATAAACAACCCACTCATTCATGCTGTAAAGGCCAGAGGACCTGTGTGAATGGGGCATTTTTTACTTTTTTATTTTCCTCAGCTCGTTAATTTCAATGGCCTGCCTAATGTGTGGGAACATGCAAAAATACTGCAGGCATATTATTTTAAAAGTGTGTTGCGCCTAACCATGCACATCTGCAAAGGGCATTGCATTTCTTTGCTGTGCTGGAAAATGTGTGTTCTTGCATGCGTTTCTGCACCACCAATGGTGTGAACAAGTCTTAAGGGCCAGTTCACACTAGATGTGTTCCTGATCCGTTTTTGCATGCCCTTTTGGCATGCATGTTTTGGTGTGTTCCAGTACATTTTGGATGCATTTTGGACACGTTGCATTGCATTTTTGTATCCCTTCCAGTTAGATTTTTCTACTTTCTTTTTATTCAATTTAATTAGGGACATGTGCGTTTTAGTACATTCAAGGACATTTCAATGTGTTCCAGTACAGTTCTGTGCAGAAACAATGCAGCGTGGTCAACTTTGTTTACAGCACCTGCAATGCACTGAAAATGCAAGCGCTGATGTGAACTATGACATTAACAACCATATAACCTTCTTTCTGTGCGTTTGTGATGCCGAAAAAGCAACTGAAACACATGTAGTGTGAACTGGTCCTAAAGATTATTAGAGGTAAGGGAAGGGGCTGACCAGGGATTGTGAATTCAATCAGACTAGTGGTGATATACAATCAGCAATCGTATAATAATGTGAGATCTGAGCTGTAGCTGATAAAAAATGAGACACATTCACTTGATCAGTAAATAGTTAAAAAGAGTGGGGCGGTGATCCATAGATTTGCATATGGGATAGGTGATGATGGGGTGGGGGAGGGGGTCAAGTTGTATAAGGAGACAGATTTAAAAGAAGAGAAAAAAGTTACAATGAAATATACACAGCATGAAACGTGCAAATTTCGTAATTGGCAGAAGAACAGGATGCAGGTAACATTCATCCACTTTCTAGTCATTAGGCAAAATCATAATTGATTGATCAATATTCCTGGCACTGACACAACCCAGAAAATTGATCTCCATTTTTTTAACGTTCATAAATGTCAAGGAGCTTATAATCTAAGAGCAGAAACTCAGCCATGTAACTAGGTCCAATGAACCTAACAGCATGTCTTTATAAGTGTTGGCAGAAACACATCCATACAGGGAAAGCATGCAAACTGGGATGTAGCCATGACTGGGATTAGAACCCATGACCCAAGTGCTGTAATTTCTGAGCTCTAACCACTAAACCACTGTGGGAGACAGTTTGAGATACAATGTAGAATAGTTACATTGTTTAAAAATGATAAAGCGAGCGCTGGTCAAACTATATAGACTACTAAAATGGTATTACACAAGATAAATATAACCACGAACAGTAGTGCATGAACTCGTGAAAGGTCATCCACCCCTGTGAAAGTGTACTACACTATTAAGCACCTTTCTGGCTCCTGTGGCTGAGCTAATTCCTCCCCAGGACCATTTGGGCACCCACCCTGATGGATGGATGGAGCTGGATGACTAACCCATAGCTGCCAGCATACCGCTGCACCCCCAGATGTGTGATGTGTATAACCCATGCGCATTAATACTTTTGTTCTGGTGAGTGTAGACCAGTCCCAAGGGTGGTTTACCTTTCACGAGTTCATGCACTACTGTCCGTCACGGAGAGACCACATGTGCCATTCATAAGCACTCTCTGAGTTGGTACTCTGACATGAAGGACATTCCATTATTCAGGAATGATTATATGAACTTATTTTAGCACCATATACCATTTTACATCATTGTTGCAATTATTTGCACTTTTTAGTTTTTACATGCGTTCATTATTGATCACATGCATTTATAGCCCTGCACTTGTCTTTAAAATAGAATAGTTACGTGATTAAAGAGAATGAAGATATATAATTATCTTGGGATTTGAGATATAAGTGTGAAAATGTTTAACATTTGAAAATAGAACGTATGACATTCATTAGTAAATGCATTAGTTTCCTGATCATTTTGGAGAAACAGCAAAAAAAAAAAAAAAAATTCTAATATTGGTGTACTATTTGTTATTCTAAATATTCTCTTTTGCTAAGACAAAAACGCCAATGCTAATAAAGCTCATGTTTGTGCGCCATCTAGCGAACATATCCGGTATTGCACCTAAAAATGTGCCAGACCTGATTCCACATTTACTAATAGCAAAGTAGAAGTTGGTTAATGAGATTGCTAGACACCGCTCAGAAGACTGACAGGTCTTGATTGATTTAACTGAGTCTGCCTGAATGGTTAGAGTCTGATAGTTGACTCACGTCTTAGTGAATCAGGGCCGATATGTCCTAAATATAGAACCATTTATCCAACTGTCCATCCAGAGCCTCTGGTTTATAGACTGGACATGTCCTAAATATAGAACCATTTATCCAACTGTCCATCCAGAGCCTCCGGGATACAGACTGGATACATCCTAAATATAGAGACATTTATCCAACCGTCCATCCAGAGCCTCTGGTTTATAGACCAGATACATCCTAAATATAGAACCATTTATCCAACCGTCCATCCAGAGCCTCTGGTTTATAGACTGGATGCATCCTAAATATAGAACCATTTATCCAACCGTCCATCCAGAGCCTCTGGTTTATAGACCGGATACGTCCTAAATATAGAACCATTTATCCAATCGACCAGCCAGAACCTCTGGTTTATAGACTGGATGCATCCTAAATATAGAACCATTTATCCAACCGTCCATCCAAAGCCTCTGGTTTATAGACCGGATACGTCCTAAATATAGAACCATTTATCCAATCGACCAGCCAGAACCTCCGGTTTATAGACCGGATACATCCTAATTATAGAACCATTTATCCAACCGTCCATCCGGAGTCTCTGGTTTATAGACCGAATACATCCTAAAATAGAACCATTTATCCAACTGTCCATCTAGAGCAGTGGTTCTCAACCTTCCTAATGCCGCGACCCTTTAATACAGTTCCTCATGTTGTGGTGACCCCCAACCATAAAATTATTTTCGTTGCTACTTCATAACTGTAATTTTGCAGTGGGAGGAGTAGTGCCACATCATTGGTGTCAGTGAGAGGAGTAGTACCACATCACTGATGTCAGTAGGAGGAATAGTGTCCCATCGTTGGTATCAGTAGGAGGAATAGTGCCACATTGTTGGTGTCAGTGGGAGGAATAGTGCCCCATCATTGGTGTCAGTGTGGGAGGAATAGTGCCCCATCATTGGTGTCAGTGGGGGGGGGAATAGTGCCCCATCATTGATACTAGTGTGGGGGGGAATTGTGCCCCATCATTGGTGTCAGTGGGGGAGATAGTGCCCCATCGTTGGTGTCAGTGGGGGGAGGAATAGTGCCCCATCGTTGGTGTCAGTGGGGGGAGGAATAGTGCCCCATCGTTGGTGTCAGTGGGGGGAGGAATAGTGCCCCATCGTTGGTGTCAGGGGGGGAGGAATAGTTCCCCATCGTTGGTGTCAGTGGGGGGGGGAAAATAGTGCCCCATCATTGGTGTCAGTGATGGGGCACTATTCCTCCCACTGACACAAATGATACTTACCTTGCTGACTCCTGCTCCAGACTGGGCTCACTCCCTCCCTCTCCCATCTACAGCATACCTGGCTGTAGCAGCACCATCTGCACACTACAGACACTTACCTGTCAGCTGTCTTCCTTCTCTGGCCGCTCCCTCGCTCGATCTTCTTTGATCTTCGTGCTGCTGCTTGGCTCCTCCTCCTCGCTGATGATTGGCCACCTGTGTGCCTCTCCTGAGCTACAGTTCCGGCGGCCAATCACTGGCGAGGAGGCGGAGCTGTTGAGTGATCCCGGGGATGTGGCCAGATGACAGGGGCGGCATGTGATCACACACATCGCGGTCCAGGGAAATGTGGACGTATCTGCATGTGGGCGGACCCGCCTGGAGACTGATAGAGGAGCGGTTTCTCGGTTCCTAAGACCATCGGAAATATGTGTTTTCCGATAGTCTTAGGAGACCCCTGTGAAAGGGTTGTTTGACCCCCAAAGGGGTCGCGACCCACAGGTTGAGAACCGCTGATCTAGAGCCTGTTATTTTATAATCACGTGCTGATAATAGAAGGGACTAACCCTTTAATGACATTACTGTCAAGGTGCACAACTTTCCTATTATAGGGCGGATGGGGACATATGGAGTGGAACACAGAGATAAGAAGAGCCGGATTGTACCGACACAGGAAGTGATCCCACAAATGGGGAGGAAGTGGTGTCAGGTGCAGACAGGAAGTGATGTAAAGGTCTAAAAAGGAAGTTTCCAGAGACGTGAGTTAGTATGAAGCAGAGAGGAGGTGGTAAGATCTTATTTTATATTTACACCTAGTAACTCCCATCATGTCCGTCCTCTTCCTCCATAGTCAGGTCCATCCTCTTCCTCCATAGTCACAGTGATTTCCATCCTCTTCCTCCATAGTCTCTGTGATGTCCGTCCTCTTCCTCCATAGTCACTGTGACATCTTTTATCTTCAAAAAAAATCTCATCTTTCCTCTAAATACCTAAATTAACTATTCTGGATAAAACAAAAGTGTATATATATGAACCTTCTCCCAACCCACTTTGGTTCAGTCACATGATTCGGCTTCCATGTGCCCGGCTGCATCACGGGAGCCTAAAGGTAATGTCAGCTTCTGGCTTTTAAAGACATTGTTGGTCTATTCTGCAGCTGAAGCCGGCTGAAAATAGGTAAGTATATACATTTTTTAAACGCAGGATAGTTGGTATAAGTGTTAAGAGGAAGTAGGGAGCATTTTAAGACTAGTTAGGCTTTAGCTGGAATTCTACTTTAAACCCTGGAGATCATCTGCCTGTTGATCGGAGAGGTGAGAAGGATTCTCGGAGGTCACATGACATCACTCTTATCTCTATTAATAAAACATAGACCTGACTGGAGAGGTGAGGAGGATTTTGGGAGGTCACATGACATCACTCTTATCTCTATTAATAAAACACAAACCTGACCAGAGAGGTGAGAAGGATTCTCGGAGGTCACATGACATCACTCTTATCTCTATTAATAAAACATAGACCTGACTGGAGAGGTGAAGAGGATTCTGGGAGGTCACATGACATCACTCTTATCTCTATTAATAAAACACAGACCTGACCGGAGAGGTGAGGAGGATCTTGAGAGGTTAAATTACATTACTGGTATCTTTCAATGCAGAGCAATCCTTTGGTGAAATCTGGTGACCATTTAATCATCACAGTGCCTTCACCTCATTCCCTGAAACCCAAGAGACAGAATTGCAAGAAGATTCTAGAAGTCACCCAGAAGATCATTGATCTGCTGACAGGAGAGGTGAGCGGTGCCGGGAATTCTGAGACATTCTCCAGTAACAGACAAGGGATGTGTCTGGATGGTGACTGTATCATTGTGTGTGTCAGGTTCCTATAAGGTGTCAGGGTATCACTGTCTATTTCTCCATGGAGGAGTGGGAGTATTTAGAAGGACACAAGGAGGTCATGATGGACAAACAGCCGCCCCTCACATCACCGGGTAAGAGGAGACTTTATTGTAAAGGAGAGTGCAGTACAGAGAGTCCACCTAGATCCCCCATCATCTGATAAACACATAGAAACAATGGATTCAGTCAGTGTGTGTGTTTCCTACAGATGGATCCAGTCATGGGAACCTACCAGAGAGATGTCCCCGTCATTTGTATTCCCGGGATTCCACACAGGAAGATCACACCATACCTCAACACCATCAGGTAAATGGATCCAGTAATGGGAACCCACCAGAGAGATGTCCCCATCCTCTGTATTCCCAGGATTCCACACAGGAAGATCACACCATCCCTCACCATCATCAGGTAGATGGATCCAGTAATGGGAACTCACCAGAGAGATGTCCCCGTCCTCTGTATTCCCGGGATTCCACAAAGGAAGATCACACCATCCCTCACCATCATCAGGTAGGTGGGACTGAGCAACTAAAACCTTAAAAGGTTTCTAAGCTATGAGAGGACAGTTTTCTATGTTATTTCTTTTTCCTTTTTCATAAATGTATTCCATCATTGTTGGGGTTTAGGTTGAAGAACTGAAAGACATCAAAGCTGAGATTAAAGAGGAAGAAAAAGAGATGTCAAAGAGTGGAGCTCAGCAGTCTATGGAGGAGGGTGGTCCTCTTTATTCCCCAGATTCCATGCAGGAAGATCACACCATCCCTCGCCACCATCAGGTAGATGGGACTAAGCAACTGGAACTCCGAGAGAATTCTAATCTTTAGGATGATATTCTTCTATGTGATATCTTGCTCCTTTTTACAATTGTGTTCCAACATCTTTGGGGTTTAGGATAAAGAACTGAAACACATAAAAGTTGAGATTAAAGAGGAATTGACACTGATGATTGGATCTCAGCAGTCTATGGAGGATGGTGGTCCTCTGTATTCCCGGGATTCCACACAGGAAGATCACACCATACCTCACCATCACCAGGTAGATGGGAAGAACATAAAAGTGGCTCCAGACTGTATGAGATTATTCTCTTCTCTTAGCCTATTGGTCATCATGTTTCCTTTCTTTTTGGTGGTTTAGCATGAAGTACAGATGTCTGTGAAAGATAAGGTTAAAGAGGAGGAAGAGGTGATGACTGTGATGGGTCATCAGGAGTCTATGAAGGAAGTTGGGATGATGGTGACAACTAAAGAAGAGGAACCTTCTCTAGATATCAGCACAGGTGAGTAACGAAAACACTAAATACAGAAACTGTTCAAGGATATAGGTTGCTGATTGGGGATATGTAGGCTTTCACATCAGTTAGTATGATCTCTACAAGGATGTCATGATGGACAATCAGCCGCCCCTCACATCACCGGGTAAGAGGAGACTTTATTGGAAAGGAGAGAGCAGTACGGAGGGTCAACCTAGATCCCCCATCATCTGATAAACACATAGAAACAATGGATTCAGTCAGTGTGTGTGTTTCCTACAGATGGATCCAGTCATGGGAACCCACCAGAGAGATGTTCCCGTTCTCTGTATTCCCGGGATTCCACACAGGAAGGTCACACCATCCCTCACCATCATCAGGTAGGTGGACATCTAGACCTAAATATGTACTCTATGCTTTTGAGATGACATTCTTCTATGTATTCTCTTGTTTTAATGTCTACTTTTACATCTGAAATGCAGCTTTTGCTCCTCCCCCCACCCACCATTCCTGTTGCTAGCTCCTTTAAGCACCTTACAATCCCCACCCCCATTCTTCAGATCAGTAACACCTTCCTGTCTTGTGCCTCCCCCAGCCTGTGACTGGATAGTGAAAGGAGAAGCAGCAGACTGATGAGCTCATCTCTCTGTCACTCTGCTCTCTCCTGCTATCAGCATGTCCCTTGTTAGAACAACAGCACAGTTGAGTGGCTTCTTGTTCTGCTGCTCCCTCTCCCAATCTGAGCTGTTATGTACAGATACTGTAGGAGCCTGATACCGGGTCCCATTCAGGTACTTACACTGCTTACATTTATTTTTAACACAGTTAGTGATGTAGTAGGGAACACAAAGCTGCTGTCATTTGTGTCTTTTATATCTGCCTTGAGTTCATTTTAACAGATGTTTTTTATTATTTTGGGGTTTAGGGTGAAGAACAGATTAATATAAAATCTGAGGTTAAAGAGGAAGAAGAGGAGACGTATGTGGGGGGGGATCAGCCGTCCGCGGAGGTTGAGATGGTTATGAAGAGTGAACAGGAAGAAATTTCCCCACCTATCAACACAGGTAAGTACAGGCACTATGGAAGAAACGGGTCACAATCTCATTTTACTTCTGAGTAGAAGATTTGTAGTTTAAGGAAAAATGTGGGATAATTCTCAGATCTTCACATCGTCCTGCAGGCAAGTGCTAAATGGTTAAATATGTGCCTAATAAAGGGTTAATGTGTGGTGTTTCAAGGGTTAACACTTGGTGCTGTGATGTACCTTTCCCCACACGTGTCACTTCCTGCTTCTGAAGAGATATATGCAGGAGGAGACCGGAGCTTGTAGTCTACAAAAAAATAAATGTAAGCCTGGGTAGAATTCCCCTGGAGGTAGACCAATGGTGCTCCAAAGCTCACAGTGTCTTCCCGGCACTTTGAACAGCCTAGGAGTAGGAGAACTACGAAAACAGCCCCCGCCTTCCTGGCTCGGGGACAGACAGGAGGGCAAGAAGTCAATGGGCAGGCACGCAGGCAGGCGGTGGCACACACATGAAATTGATTACCAGACTCCGTGACGCTCCCAAGTCAGGCCCAGGTGGTCCCTCCAAAGTCCAGAACAGCACTGACAGTCTGACCGACAAACAGTCCCCTGCTTGCCTTTGCGCTCATCCGTGACCGTCCCACATTGTCACACTGGAGGCTTGGGCTCCATAACAGATGACATCACATACTAGCGCTCACGCTCAGTCCACCGCCTCCACCAAAATCACCGCCCTTCCGGCTGCCCGAACACACACAGTAGCATGAAGTGCACTCGGATGGTCTCCGATGTCTCCGGGATTGCACATGCGCAATCCTGAGCCATATTTTTCACTGGCATGCTTTCCCTGTTATGGGCACTGGCTGCCCCTAAAACCACAGCCGGTCAGTAACATGGCCTGTAGGACCAGGACCTCCATGGTGGGTGTCACCACATAGACAGGAGACCAACAAATGTTCGTTCGCTGATCTTCCTTCCCTAATAAGAGCATGGAAGCGATGTGGACTGAGGATTGGTATAGCCGGCACTCGTCTTCACGAGTAAAATGTGTATATAAAACGGTTTACACGTTTGGGCAATAAGCCTCCGCCCTAGCCATAAAGTACAAGTCAGAACATTACATTTATATATACCAAATTTAATTGGTATATAATATTTGGTGTATATATACAGTATCTTACAGAAGTGCTCTCAGCTTCTTTGGATGACCATGGCGAGGCCTGTTCTGAGTGGAACCTGTCCTGTTAGACCGCTGGATGGTCTTGGCCACCGTGCTGCAGCTCAGTTTCAGGGTCTCATAACCTAGGCCATCTTTATGTAGAGCAACAGTTCTTTTTTTCAGAGAGTTCTTTGCCATGAGGTGCCATGTTGAACTTCCAGTGACCAGTAGGAGAGAGTGAGAGCGATAACACCAAATGTAACCCACCTGCTCCCCATTCACACCTGAGACCTTGTAACACGAGTCACATGACACCGGGGAGGGGAAAGGGCTCATTGGGCTCAATTTGGACCTTGTCACTTAGGGGTGCACTCAGTTTTGTTGGCAGCGGTTCAGACATTAATGGCGGTGTGGTGAGTTATTTTGAGGGGACAGCAAATTTACATGTTATACAAGCTGTACATTGACTAAGTCACATTGTGGCAAAGTGTCATTTCTTTAGTGTTGTCACATGAAAAGAGAGAATCAAATATTGACACAAATGTGAGGGAGGGACTCACTTCTGGGGGATACTGTATATATATATTGTATACAGTCCGGGGGAGGGGGGACTCATTTCTGGGAGATACTGTATATATATATATATTGTATACAGTGTGGGGGAGAGGGGGACTGACTTCTGGGAGATACTGTATATATATATATATATATATATATACTGTATACAGTGTGGGGGAGGGGGGGACTCACTTCTGTGAGATACTGTATATATATATATTGTATACAGTCCGGGGGAGGGGAAGACTCACTTCTGGGAGCGTCAACTATTTTCAGTTTCAGTTTTCTAGACAACTGCTTAGAAGAACCCATGGTGCTGATTGTTGGGGCAAGGTCAGATGAGTCTGGGCATTTAAAACCTTTGAGATTGACATCACCTGGTCTTCCCAGACGATGATTGAGAACAATCCATGACACTGGCAGGTCTCAGCTTGGCAAAGGGGGCAGTACAAGATATTAACTCTGCAGGGTGCCCTAACTTTTGCAGACGCCATTTTTTTGTTTTCTGTTATTTTGAAAGTGTAAATGATGGAAATAAAATCTAACTTTTGTTGACATATTATAAGAATGTCTAATCTGTAATTTGATGCCTTTTTGGAGATTTTTCCATCTTTCCTTGGCTTCTTTATGCACATTAATACAAATTTTTAGCTGGGGTGCCCAAACTTTCGATCCCCACTGTATATATACATTGTATACAGTGTGGGGGAGGGGGGACTCACTTCTGGGAGATGCTGTGTGTATATATATATATATATATATTGTCAGGGCTCCGGGGTGTGACCAGAGGTATGTGACTGACGCAGGGAAATGCAGGCTTCAGATAAGTTATAAACAATATCATTTATTCAAGACTAACAATACAAACATAAACGCAGTGCAATACTAAAACATAACACAGTGCAAACGAACCAAACCACCCACAGATAACAATACATACAATGCAAGCGTCGTCAGGCAGGCCGGGTCAATAACAAACGGGCAGGTAGGAGCAGGAGGAGCAGGCAGAGAGTAGTCAGGTCACGAGCCGGGTACAGCAACTAACAGGCAGGTAGGTACAGGGGGGTCAGGCAGAGAATGGTCGGGGTCACAAGCCAGGGATCAGAACAGGAGAAGTCAGCAGAGGTCCAGATCAAGCAGGGTTAGCAACAAGACAGGAACAGGAACAGGATGCAGGAACAAGATACAGGGCCCAGGAAAAACACACACCAAGGCAGAGTCTGCAGGTCTGGCCATCCCTTAAATACACCTGCATAAGCAGTTTCAGGTGTTTGGCTGGCTGCAGGGTTGAGTCTCTGATTGCTGGGAGCACCCGCTGGCCAGCCCTGGTACTGCAGCCCATAAGGCAGGTGAGTCCCACCATTGCTGGCCAGTCCATTCCTGACAGTACCCCCCCCCCAAGGAGCGGCCTCAGGACGCTCCAAACAGTCCTAGCTGGGCGAAATGTTCCACCGCCCGGGTCTGGTAACTGGCGGGATATCAAAGACTGGCACATCGGGCAGGACTCCGGGCAGCGGCACACCGGGCAGAGGCACATCGAGCTGGACTCCGGGCAGCGGCACATCGGGCTGGACTCCGGGCAGCGGCACATCGGGCTGGACTCCGGGCAGAGGCACATCGGGCTGGACTCCGAGCAGAGGCACATCGGGCTGGACTCCGGGCAGAGGCACATCGGGCTGGACTCCGGGCAGAGGCACATCGGGCTGGACTCCGGGCAGAGGCACATCGGGCAGGACTCCGGGCAGAGGCACATCGGGCAGGACTCCGGGCAGAGGCACATCGGGCAGGACTCCGGGCAGAGGCACATCGGGCAGGACTCCGGGCAGAGGCACATCGGGCAGGACTCCCGGCAGAGGCACATCGGACAGGACTCCCGGCAGAGGCACATCGGGCAGGACTCCCGGCAGAGGCACATCGGGCAGGACTCCCGGCAGAGGCACATCGGGCAGGACTCCGGGCAGAGGCACATCGGGCAGGACACCGGGCAGAGGCACATCGGGCAGGACTCCGGGCAGAGGCACATTGAGCTGGACTCCGGGCAGAGGCACATCGAGCTGGACTCCGGGCAGAGGCACATCGAGCTGGACTCCGGGCAGAGGCACATCGAGCTGGACACCGGATCACCAGGCGGAGCGGCGGGCACCGGGCCCCCAGGAGGGGCGACAGGCATCGGGCCCCCAGGCGGGGCGACAGGCATCGGGCCCCCACGCGGGGAGACAGGCATCGGGCCCCCACGCGGGGCGACAGGCATCGGGTCACCAGGCATCAGGTCATTTGGCTCGCCAGTGGGCACCGCGTCATCTGGCAAGGCAGTGGGCACCGAGTTACCAGGCACGACAGTAGGCTCCGAGTCAACTGGCATGACCGTGGGCACTGGGTCAGACATTGGATCGTCTGGCCCGACAGCGGGCATCGGGTCACCAGGCATGACAGCGGGCACTGGGTCATCAGGCATGGGATTGTCTGGCTCGACAGCGGGCATCGGTTCACCAGGTATGACAGCAGGCACTGGGTCACCAGGCATCAGGTCATTTGGCTCGCCAGCGGGCACCGCGTCATCTGGCAAGACAGTGGGCACCGAGTCACCAGGCACGACAGTGGGCTCCGAGTCACCAGGCATGACCGCGGGCACTGGGTCATCAGGCATTGAATCGTCTGGCAAGACTGCGGGCACCGAGTCGTCTGGCAAGACTGCGGGCACCGAGTCAACTGGTGGAACAGCGGGCTTCGAGTCGTCTGGCAAGACTGCGGGCACCGAGTCGTCTGGCAAGACTGCGGGCACCGAGTCAACTGGCGGAACAGCGGGCATCGAGTCACCTGGTAAGACTGCGGGCACCGAGTCGTCTGGCAAGATCGCAGGCACTGAGTCAACTGGCGGAACAGCGGGCATCGAGTCAACTGGCGGAACAGCGGGCACCGAGTCGTCTGGCAAGACTGCGGGCACCGAGTCGTCTGGCAAGACTGCGGGCACCGAGTCGTCTGGCAAGACTGCGGGCTCCGAGTCGTCTGGCAAGACTGCGGGCACCGAGTCAACTGGCGGAACAGCGGGCATCGAGTCACCTGGCATGATAGGATTATCAGGCTGCATCAGTTCATCAGGCCGGATCAGTTCATCAGGCTTGGTACAGACATCAGGCTGGATCAGTTCATCAGGCTGGGTACAGACATCAGGCTGCATACAGACATCAGGCTGGGTACAGACATCAGGCTGGATCAGTTCATCAGGCTGGGTACAGACATCAGGCTGGGTACAGACATCAGGCTGGGTACAGACATCAGGCTGAAGTGCGGGCGCCGAGGCACCAGGCTGAACCACGGAAGGCAGGTTCTCAGACAGCAGGCTCACCGGTTTGGATACTGGCAGGATGGTACTGGTTGGAAAGAATTTTTGCTTTTTTCTGGTTTTAACTACTGGAGCACTGCAAGTAAACGCAGGTCTGCAAACGAATGGAGCAGCTGGAGACAGAGAAGAGCTGGAGGATGGAACAGGGGAGGGAACAGTTGCTACAGAGGGCTTCTTTACAGGGTAAAGGCAAGATAGGTGCAGCGAGTGGGAACAGGGTACTGACATGCGGTAGATAGCCAAGTATACTGGGCTGTAACTGGAGGTGCTGTTGGGAATGCAGGAATAGAGCTTTGAGGAAATAGATTAGAAGCAGGACTGGGTTTTTGTAGGCTGACTGAGGCTGGGTGCAACAAATCTGTCCATGTCTGCAGTATGGGTTGAACAAAGCTGAGCTTACACAAAGCCTGTCTGACCAAAGACTGCACTGCGTTTATACAATCTCTTAGTATCTGTGGTGAACATGCAGAATAACGCTCCAGAAAGTAATCCACATCATCCTCTAATAACCATACCAGGGACTCTACCTGGTCGGCACTAAATGGTGGCAAAAATTCATCCCTGCATTCGGGGGTACCAGATGAAACCAACTCAGCACAAACCCGAATCAATGGCTGCACCTCAGAGAATTCTGTGCCCTGATCTACTAGAACATGAGCGATCCGTATTCACTCTAGTAGTTGATCCCTGGGATACTCCTTCAGAGTCTGATAAGCATACTCTCTGTCATCAAACACTAGCAGAGACAAATACACAACCTCATCAAGATCCATCCTTCCCAGCAACAAGCCAAAATGGCTTCCCTGTGCAGCCACTTCTGGTCAGGATTGGCCTTGGTGTAATGTCAGGGCTCCGGGGTGTGACCAGAGGTATGTGACTGACGCAGGGAAATGCAGGCTTCAGATAAGTTATAAACAATATCATTTATTCAAGACTAACAATACAAACATGCAATACTAAAACATAACACAGTGCAAACGAACCAAACCACCCACAGATAACAATACATACAATGCAAGCGTCGTCAGGCAGGCCGGGTCAATAACAAACGGGCAGGTAGGAGCAGGAGGAGCAGGCAGAGAGTAGTCAGGTCACGAGCCGGGTACAGCAACTAACAGGCAGGTAGGTACAGGGGGGTCAGGCAGAGAATGGTCGGGGTCACAAGCCAGGGATCAGAACAGGAGAAGTCAGCAGAGGTCCAGATCAAGCAGGGTTAGCAACAAGACAGGAACAGGATGCAGGAACAAGATCCAGGGCCCAGGAAAAACACATACCAAGGCAGAGTCTGCAGGTCTGGCCATCCCTTAAATACACCTGCATAAGCAGTTTCAGGTGTTTGGCTGGCTGCAGGGTTGAGTCTCTGATTGCTGGGAGCACCCGCTGGCCAGCCCTGGTACTGCAGCCCATAAGGCAGGTGAGTCCCACCATTGCTGGCCAGTCCATTCCTGACATATATACATTGTATACAGTGCGGGGGAGGGGGGGGGACTCACTTCTGGGAGATGCTGTATGTGTATATATATATATATATATATATATACACATTGTATACAGTGCGGGGGAGGGGGGACTCACTTCTGGGAGATGCTGTGTGTATATATATATATATATATATATATATACACACACATTGTATACAGTGCAGGGGAGGGGTGGCTATGACGAAGGCTTATGGCCGAAACGCGTAAACCATTTTCTGTGCACATTTTACTCCAGCACCGACTTTCCACTTCCGCGGGGAGGATCTCTGGGCGGAGCATCTACTTGCTCAAAGCCATGTGAGTGACATCACTTCCTGGTCCGAATGTCACTTTCCAGGGGAGCTGTTGCTGGGGACAAAAACGAATGGAGTGCAATCTGCACTTCATTACCTTCAATCAGAGGCAGGAGAGACATGGACACTTTTCTGATCAATTTTGGAGGGAGAACAGGAGCCCAGCTGTGAGATTGACATTTCCACTTATTCCACTGACGGGGGAGGAGCTAAATCTCCAGTTATTTGTGAATTCTGACATTTCTTCCATTTCTCTCCATCAGATGGCGCTGATGTCAGGAATTCCTCAGAGAGACGTCTTCTATTATCTGCTGATTGGAAGTCAGAAGAAAATGCCATCACACAGAATTCTCCAAGAGTAAATCCAAATACACCCAATATCTATCACAGACCTTCCTGTCCGGACACATCAATGGATCCCTCTGATCAGGGGGAATCTTCTGACCAATCACATACTAGGAGTGCAAATGTCCATTTAGGATCCCACACTGCAGAGAGATCAACAGATCCATCTAATCCCGAGGAATCTTCCGCACCCCATGAAGGAGCTCACCGAGGGGACAATCTATTCTCATGTTTAGAGTGCGGGAAATGTTTCAGTAAGAAAAGAAACCTTGTTACACATCAGAGAATTCACACGGGTGAGCGTCCCTATTCATGTTCAGAATGTGGGAAATGTTTCCATAAAAAACATCATCTTCTTAGACACCAGAAAATTCACACGGGTGAGCGTCCCTATTCATGTTCAGAGTGTGGGAAATCTTTCACTCAGAAAGGAGAACTTGTTACACATCAGAGAATTCACACAGGTGAGCGTCCTTATTCGTGTTCAGAGTGCGGTAAAAGTTTCAGTAAGAAAGGAAACCTTGTTAAACATCAGAGAATTCACACGGGTGAGCGTCCCTATTCATGTTCAGAGTGCGGGAAATGTTTCCATAAAAAACATCATCTTGTTACACACCAGAAAATTCACACGGGTGAGCGTCCCCATTCATGTTCAGAGTGCGGGAAATATTTTGCTCATAAAGGAGACCTTGTTGTACATCAGAGAAATCACACAGGTGAGCGTCCTTATTCATGTTCAGAGTGTGGGAAATCTTTCACTCAGAAAGGAATCCTTATTAAACATCAGAGAATTCACACAGGTGAGCGTCCTTATGCATGTTCAGAGTGCGGAAGATCTTTCCATAAAAAACATCATCTCGTTACACACCAGAAAATTCACACAGGTGAGCGCCCCTACTCCTGTTCAGAGTGCGGGAAATCTTTCATTCATAAAGGAGACCTTGTTGTACATCAGAGAAATCACACAGGTGAGCGTCCTTATTCATGTTCAGAGTGCGGGAAATCTTTCATTCATAAAGGAGCCCTTGTTAAACATCAGAGAATTCACACCAGTGAGCGTCCTTATTCATGTTCCGAGTGTGGGAAATCTTTCATTTATAAAGGAGACCTTGTTGTACATCAGAGAAATCACACAGGTGAGCGTCCTTATTCATGTTCAGAGTGCGGGAAATCTTTCACTCAGAAAGGAATCCTTGTTAAACATCAGAGAATTCACACGTCTGAGCGTCCTTATTCGTGTTCAGAGTGCGGGAAATCTTTCCATAAAAAACATCATCTTGTTACACACCAGAAAATTCACACGGGTGAGCGTCCCTACTCATGTTCAGAGTGCGGGAAATCTTTCATTCATAAAGAAGGCCTTGTTAAACATCAGAGAATTCACATGGATGAGCGACCTTATTCATGTTCAGAGTGCGGGAAAGCTTTCATTCATAAAGGAGCCCTTGTTAAACATCAGAGAATTCACACCGGTGAGCGTCCTTATTCATGTTCAGAGTGCGGGAAATGTTTCACTCAGAAAGGAGACCTTGTTAGACATCAGAAAATTCACACAGGTGAGCTTCCTTATTCATGTTCAGAGTGCGGGAAATGTTTCACTCAGAAAGGAGACCTTGTTAGACATCAGAAAATTCACACAGGTGAGCTTCCTTATTCATGTTCAGAGTGCGGGAAATGTTTCACTCAGAAAGGAGACCTTGTTGTTCATCAGAGAATTCACACAGGTGAGCGTCCTTTTTCATGTTCAGAGTGCGGGAAATCTTTCACTAATAAAGGAGGCCTTGTTAAACATCTTAGAATTCACACAGGTGAGCATGCCTAATCATGTGCGGGAAATCTTTCCTATAGAAAGATTTCCTAAACACTGGTGTTGCACTAGGTTTTCTTTTCTGTTGAAAGATTAGTCTTTTTAACAACAGAAAAGTGTAATGTGGATGGTGGAGGAGAGCTTTAAGAGAATGTAGTGTGGATGGTGGGAGGAGGAGAGCTGTAAGAGAATGTAGTGTGGATGGTGGAGGAAAGCTGTCAGAGAATGTAGTGTAGATGGTGGGGGAGGAGAGCTGTCAGAGAATGTAGTGTGGATGGTGGGAGTTGAGCTGTCAGAGAATGTAGTGTGGATGGTGGAGAAGAGCTGTCAGAGAATGTAGTGTGGATGGTAGGGGGAGGAGAGCTGTCAGAGAATGGAGTGTGGATGGTGGGAGGAGAGCTGTCGGAGAATGGAGTGTGGATGGTGGGAGGAGAGCTGTCGGAGAATGGAGTGTGGATGGTGAGAGGAGAGCTGTCGGAGAATGTAGTGTGGATGGTGGGAGGACAGCTGTCGGAGAATGTAGTGTGGATGGGGAAGGAGAGCTGTCGGAGAATGTAGTGTGGATGATGGAGGAGAGCTGTCAGAGAATGTAGTGTGGATGGTAGGAGGAGAGCTGTCAGAGAATGTAGTGTGGATGGTAGGAGGAGATCTGTCAGAGAATGTAGTGTGGATGGTGGGAGGAGAGCTTGTGAAGAACTGTCCCTTTGTGATAACATTTTGCCCTTTCTGTTTCAGTTTTTTCCCCTTGGTAAAGCTGTATATGTTTAGCAGCTGTTATGTAGACAGACATTCTACACTGTTTGTTTAGGGAAATGTGACCTTGTAGTCTTTCACTTCTATAGAGTTCATACTGTATTTTTGGGTTGTAGGGTTTTGTTGTAGGTGGGGAAAACCCGGTGCCAGGCTGTCTTTTGGGGGTGAAACTGTATATACTGAACTGTGTTCAATAAAGATTGATTCATTTCACCCTACATGAAGTTCCGACTCGTGGCTTGGGATAGCAGGGAAGGATTGGTTTTGAGCTCTAATACCGGCCTTGGCAGAGCACTGGAAGACCTGCAGGACAAGGGGACCATTGGCTGAGACGCATCGCTCCGCACGAGGAACCCCAGGCGGAATGGTTCTGCCACAACTGGTTGGCACGGTTGGATCTTTCCTCATTGCGAAGAAAGTCCAAACTACCAACCCCATCTTTTTCACGGAGACATCCCTGCTCAGCCAGATGGATATACGGGACCTCCGGAAGCCAGCTCTCCAAAGCCTGCTTGTCGCTCGGGGCGGTATCGCTGGCTCCAAGATCAGAGAGGAAATGGACGAGATTATGGCCCTGGACCAAGCGGATGCGCAACCCACTTTACCTGATGCACACTCCGCTACGCTTGAAGCGAACACTGCTCCGCCAGAAGCGAACTCCGCTTCACAGGAGGAGTTGGAGGAACAGAGCAGCTCATCGGCCCCTGAAATGCCAGGCCCACTTAGCACCGTACCGAGACCCCTATAACATTTGGATTTAGGACAAGAGGTGGAGTGGCGTTTGGCTCTGTTCGGCAGCGCTCCCACCTCCAAACAGATTTCCAAGGCCCTGGATGATGCCACCCAACTGCAGCTTTGTCGCTCCCGGTCATCAACCGAGGGCTCGGTCTGGGAGAGGATTACCTCCCGCCTTCTCCAGACTGCAACCGGACCAAAGAAAATTCCCTACGCTGCTTTTAAATCTTTCTCAGAGGCGAATGAGGACATTGGCAGCTTTCTTCAGGACTTTGAACGGTTGTGCACCATCCATGGTGTGGCAGCCCAAGACCGAGTCCCCATTTTGAGCAGAAAGCTAACCGGTCGGGCTGCAGACGCATTCAGGACTGTACCCGACAGTTACTGCTTGGATTATGATTTTGTTAAGGAACACTTGCTGGCCCGCTACGATCTCACCCCAGAGGCATACCGCTTAAAGTTCCGGGCACTCAAGAAGAAACCCCAGGATACCTTCACTGAATGGGGACATCAATTATAACATGCCCGCAGCTTGGTCCAAGGGTGTCAGATCACCAAGCTGGAGGAACTGTTACAACTGCTGTTACTGGAGCAGTTTTACAATGGACTTCCAGGGGATGTTAGACATTGGGTCTGGGACAAACGCCCCGTAACTCTAGCCGACGCTAGTCGCTGGGTAGATGAGTACCTGGACAACAGGAGGCTAACCGAGCCCGCCATTCCCCCTGCACCTCGTCCACAACCAGTGGTGCCCACTCCGGTCACCCGAGAATGCCTCAGACGACCCACACCTTCTGATCCAAAGCGGTCTGGCCAATGCCGTTATGGCTACAACCAAACAGGGCACATCCGCATTCATTGCCCCCGGGATTCTCCAAGGCCCCAGAGTAGCCAACCCTCTCGGCGCACTTCCAACCGACCCACCACTACCTATGGCCGAGCCTCTGCCTACTCCCTACAGGACCACCCCAGTGACACCGCCTCTTCATGGAGGAATTTTACAAACGAGGATGAGGACATCGGGGTCTTTCATGAGGCTAACCCTCTCCAGGCTGCCACCCCGGACAATCGCTGACATCACCAACAGGTTGTCCATGTTAACAGCCGTTGGGCCCAAGGATTACGGGGCACTGGGGCCACACTCATCCTAGTCTAACTGGTACCAGACTGGGCCAAGACCAGGCGGTCTGTGGCCGTACGGGTAACAGGAGGCCATGTCTACCGGATTCCTACTGCAAGGGTTCATCTGGACTGGGGGGCCGGGCCAGGGATGTTAAAATTGGAGTAATGCAGAACTTACCAACTGAGGCTCTCCTTGAAAATAATCTGGGAGTCCTGGTCTCCACTTTTGGCACCGAGACCCGTTCTGAAGCTCATCCAGTCACCACTCCCCACCAAACTAGAGAGTATGCTGCCGCTCCACCTGCCGAGGTTCCGGTAAGAGTTGAATACCCACCCCCTGCTGAGCTTGTCCCTGCCCTGACCTGGGATTCCCCAGCTGATTTTGCTAAAGAAACAGCCAGTGACCGGACCTTAGACCCCTATAGACGGAGGGCTGAAAGTGATCCTGAGGGATTGGGAGATGTAAGGTATGAGTGGGACCAGGGCAAGTTGTACAGGGTCCACAGGGGAGCAGGGGTGGGCGCTGCCCAAATACCTCACTGGCAGATGGTAGTACCAAGGAAGTATCAGCGTGACCTCTTCCAGATTGCGCATGATATTCCCCTTGCTGGGCTTTTGGGCAAGCGACGGACCCTGCATCGCTTAACCCACAGTTTCTTCTGGCCAGGAGTATCAGGGGACGTTCGGGACTACTGTCGGTCTTCTGAGGTCTGCCAGAAGGTAGGGAAGCAGAGATACAGGCCCAGGGCCACTCTGAGGCATAGTCAGGGAACCTTTCAGTCGTATCGCCGTGGACCTAGTGGGGCCCCTGAAACGGCCTAGTCCCACAGGCAAGAAGTATATCTTGACCACTGACGACTACACCACCCAGTATCCGGAGGCCGTAGCGCTGAGAGATGTGCAGGCAGAAACAGTTGCTCAAGCCCTGCTGCAGATCTTAGGTAGGATTTCCTCTGGAGATCCTGACCGACCAAGGCATGCAGTTCACGGCCGAGCTTGCCCAACATCTTTGGAAGTTGTGTGGGATCAGACCGCTGTACAGCTCTCCCTACCACCCCCAGACCAATGGCCTCTGCGAACGGTTTAACAGTACGCTGAAACAGCTCCTCTGAACGTTCACCATGTCCCATAAGAACTGGGAGCGGCATCTTCCCCACTTCCTGTTCGCCTACCAAGAGGTACCGCAGGAGTCCACTTGGTTCTCTCCCTTCGAGCTGCTGTACGGCCGGAGGGTTCGGGGACCCCTGGATCTCTTACGCGAACACTGGGAGGGAGCAGTGGCCGAGGAGGGGACCTCGGTGGTGGCCTATGTGCTGGAGCTCAGGGAGAGACTACAACAGTTAACGACCCTAGTACAGGACAACCCGGAGGCCACCCAGAGCCGACAGAAATGGTGGTACGACCGGTCTGCCTGAGACCGAACGTTTCACTTAGGACAGAAAGTGTTGGCCTTGAAACCAGTCAGGCATGACAAATTACAGGCTGCCTGGCAGGGCCCATACCAAGTGGTGGAGCAACTCTGTGATACCACGTACATTGTAGCTCGCTGTTCAGATTGAAGGATCTGGCGAACCTTCCATGTGAATATGCTGAAACCGTTCATCGAACAACAGGAGGGGAGTGTAGCTGCTATTTGCGCTCCGGCTACCGATGACTCAGAAACGCTTCTTCTGCCGGGGCTGCCGGGGGACGGATAGTCCCAGCTGAGTGTAGCGGATGTAGATATCAGCACATGGCTGCCTCCATAGGCCAAGGAACAAGCCCGCCAACTGCTCCAAGAGCGCCGAGGGCTGTTCTCGTGTCTGCCCGGTTACACCACCACAACTGCCCACCGGGTAGACACGCAGGGTCAGGCCCCCCTGAAGCAGGCAGCCTACCGAGTGCCCAAGTCCGTCAGAGAAGGGATGAGAAGAGAGATTAAGGAAATGCTGGATTTAGGTGTGATAGAACCCTCTGACAGTCCCTGGGCCTCCCCAGTAGTCCTGGTACCCAAGGATGGAACCGCCCGCTTCTGTGTGGACTACCGCAGGCTCGATGACCGGATCGTGACCGATGCATACCCCATGCCCCGGATAGACAAGCTGTTGGACTGGATGGCCAGAGGTAATTTTCTTACCACTATTGATCTCTGCAAGGGGTACTGGCAGATTCCGCTGGATGCGGACGCAGTACCGAAGTCGGCATTCGTCACCCCTTTCGGCTTGTACCAGTCCAGGGTCATGCCATTTGGGATGAAGAACGCCCCGGCTACCTTTCAGAGAATGGTAGATAAGCTGCTGGATGGGCTGCAGGACTTCTCCTGTGCCTATCTAGACGATATAGCTCTCTACAGTGATAGTTGGGGGGATCACCTCCGACACCTCAGGGAAGTGCTTGATCGCATTGGGCAAGCAGGGCTGACCATCTGACTGGACAAATGCCATGTTGGGGTGTCCGAGGTCCAATATCTAGGACATCAGGTAGGATGTGGGAAGCAACGACCGGCACCGGCAAAGGTGGAAGCGGTAGCAAATTGGCCCACTCCCCGAACCAAGACCCAGGTCCTTGCCTTCCTAGGCACTGTGGGGTACTACCGTAAATTCATCCCCAACTACAGCGCCATTGCTAAACCCCTAACGGATCTGACCCGGAAGAATCTGCCCCGACAGGTTGTGTGGTCCCCAAAGTGTGAAACGGCTTTCCAAAAGCTCAAACATGACCTTATCCATGCTCCCATTTTGGTTGCTCCTGACCCTTCCAGGTGGTTGTGTGTTCACACAGATGCCTCCACCTTTGGACTGGTTGCTGTTCTGAGCCAAATCGGGGACGACGGGAACGACCATCCAGTGGCCTACCTAAGTAGAAAGTTGTGAGGTGGCCTATGCTGCTGTGGAGAAAGAGTGTCTTGTCTTGGTATGAGCCCTCAAGAAATTGCAGCGCTACCTGTACAGGCGCTCCTTTACAGTACTCACCGATCACAACCCCCTGGTATGGCTAAACCGGCTCTCTGGTCATCTGCTGCGGTGGAGCTTGGCCCTCCAACCTTATAACTTTACCATCCAGTACCGACCGGGGAAGCAAAACACCAACGTGGATGGGTTGTCCCGGCAAGTGGAGTTGGAGAAGTAACCCTCTGAACCGACCAGCCCTAAGCAGACCCGTTTGAAGGTCTCACCGGGTCTGACGGGTGTTACATAACGGGGGAGCCTTGTGGCAAACCGTCCCCTTGTGATAACATTTTACCCTTTCTGTTCTGGTTTTATCCCCTTGTTAAGTGATCTTCCCATTCTCCCCTTGGTAAAGCTGTATATGTTTAGCAGCTGTTATGTAGACATTCTACACTGTTTGTTTAGGGAAATGTGACCTTGTAGTCTTTCACTTCTATAGAGTTCATACTATATTGTTTGGTTTTGTTGTGGGTGGGGAAAACCTGGTGCCAGACTGTCTGGTGGGGGTGGGGGTGAAGCTGTATATACTGAACTGTGTTCAATAAAGATTGATTAATTTCACCCTACACGAAGTCCCGACTCGTGATTTGGGATAGCAGGGAAGGATTGGTTTAGAGCTCTAATACTGGCCTTGGCAGAGCACTGGAAGACTTGCAGGATAAGGGGACCATTGGATGAGACACATCGCGGAAGCCCAGGTGGAATGGTTTAGCCACAGAGCTGTCAGAGAATGTAGTGTGGATAAGAGGAGAGCTGTCAGAGAATGCAGTGTGGATGGTGGGGGGAGGAGAGCTGTCAGAGAATGTAGTTTGGATGGTGGTGGAGAGCTGTCGGAGAATGTAGTGTGGATGGTGGGGGTAGGAGAGCTGTCAGAGAATGTAGTCTGGATGGTAGTGGGAGGAGAGCTGTCAGAGAATGTAGTGTGGATGGTGGAGGAGAGCTGTCAGAGAATGAAGTGTGGATGGTGGGGGGAGGAGAGCTGTCAGAGAATGTATTGTGGATGGTGAAGGAGATCTGTCAGAGAATGTAATGTGGATGGTGGAGAGGAGCTGCGGGAGATCATAGCATTGATGGTGGGAAGGTTCTGCTGCTGTGGAACACATTTCATGTATGGTGTCACACTCTCCTGTTCATGCTCCAGTTCCCGGTCATTTCTTCTCTGTCCAATCACCTGCTTCCTCCAGCATGCAGCCTATCACAGAAGGGGCACTATCCTAAAGAGCTAGCGTGTGGATTTCTCTCTTTAAGCAACATGCCCACACACTAGCAGTGAGGCCCCCTGTGTTCACATCCTGCTCCTGTGATTGTCATGTTCCCACGGTCTGGATTCCTCTCCAGTGGCCCTGTGCTCTCCTTCCAGCTTCCATTCTTCCTTCACCGCCTCGTCTTCCTCTGCAATTCAGCCTCTATCTGCTTGAGAATGCATCACATGTCATAGTGGAGTCCTGTGCCCCCCTTCAAATCATCCCCCCCAAAGTAATGGACTCTGCCCCCCCCCCCATGGCAGTCTTCTGCTCCCCTATGGCAGATTCTTCTGCCCCCCCCCCATGGTAGTGTCCTCTGCCCCCATTGCAGTATTCTGTGCCCCTTCTTTACATCACCTTCCCCCCCCCAAAGTAGTACCCCCTTCACATCAAACCCCCCTCCCCAACTGTAGTGACCTCTGCCTCCACCCCGCCTTCCTCCTTAGTAGTGTCCTGTACTACCCTTCAAAATTTCACCCTTCCCCCACATTGTACTGTCCATCCTCTGCCCTCCCCTTCCCCCAAGGCAGTGTCATCTGTCCCCTTCACATCACCACCTCCCCCCCCCACACACACACACAAACACACACAAAAACCCCCACCAGTGTTTAGGTAACACTCTCCAACCTTACACAGTTGTACTGCTGAGCGGACAGTGATAGGGAGCACAGTACTGGATGAAATGGCGAAGGGGGAGAGTTGCTGGAATTATTTATTCATATTAATAAGCTGGTGATTGGTTGTTAGGACCGCCTGGATTCCTAGCAACCAATCACCAGGCACCTAGCAGCTCAAAAAGATATCGGAGGCAGCTCCCACCCTCCATTCAGTAGAGCGGAGAGTGATAAGGCAGCACAGTACTGGGTGAAAGGGCAGAGGGGGGGAGCAACCAATCACCAGGCACCCAGCAACTCAAAATGTTACCCGAGGCAGTTCTCGCCCTCCATCCAGTACTACCTCCCACTCTTCACTCTTCAGTTGGGGGGGAGTCACAGCCAAAGTCCTCTGTGCTCACGATCTACTGGTCAGCTTTCTGTGGTCGATAGGTAGATCACTATCAATGTCTTGGCAACCCCGTCCTAGAGAATGTAGTACAGATATTGAGAGAAGAGACACAACACCGGGGTGCAAAGTGCTTAGTGATGTGGACTCTGCTGAGAGAACAATGGGTGGTAGGGATGTAGACTCTGATGATCAAAGATTGTCCCAACTACGGAGCAACGCTGAAGACTTTTCTGCATTGTAATGGAAAACTGGAAAAGACTGGATCCGATAAGAGATGCATCTCCTGTCTGAGTCCATTCATTCCTGGTGATAGATCCTCCAGCACTGTCAGTTGGGCTGATTTCTCAGATCTGGGCTCTACTCTCTCTACTGAGTACTTTCCGGAAACACAGGGCAGAATTCCAGATGAAAAGACGAAATTCCAATATCTTTTGATAAAAATGGGAAGATGTATTATCCACGAAATAGAATTGCTATACCTTACAGCTATCTTACTATATACACTCACCGGCCACTTTGTGACGTCCACCTGTCCAAGTGCCTGGCAACACAAATTGCTCATCAGCCAATCACATGGCAGCAACTTGATGCATTTAGACGTGGTGAAGACGGCTTGCTGAAGTTCAAACTGAGCATCAGAAAGGGGATTTAAGAGACTGTGAATGTGGCATGGTTGTCGGTGCCAGACTGGCTGGTCGGAGTATTTCAAAAACTGCTGATCTACTGGGATTTTCCCGCACAACCATCTCTAGGGTTTACAGAGAATGGTCCGATAAAGAGAAAATATCCAGTGAGCGGCAGTTGTGTGGAGGAAAATGCCTTGTTGAGATCAGAGGTCAGAGGAGAATGGGCAGACTGGTTGGAGATGAAAGAAAGGCAACAGTAACTCCAATAACTGATTGTTACAACCAAGGTATGCAGAATACCATCTCTGAATGCATAATACGTCCAACCGCGAAGCAGATGGACTACAGCAGCGAGAGACCACACCAGTTGCCACTCCTGTCAGCTAAGACCACACCGGGTGCCACTCCTGTCAGCTAAAAATGGGAAATGGAGGCTACAATTCACACAGGCTCACCAAAATTGGGCAATAGAAGATTGGAAAAACGTTGCCTGGTCTGATGAGTCTGGATTTCAGCTGTGACGTTCAGATGGTAGGGTCAGAATTTGTCATAAACTACATGAAAGCATGGATTCATCCTGCCTGCTATCATTGGTTCAGGCTGGTGGTGGGGGTGTCATGGTGTGGTGGTGTCATGGTGTGGTGGATCCATCCTGCCTTGTATCAACGGTTCAGGCTGGTGGTGGCTCTGTCATGGTGTGGTGGATCCATCTTGCCTTGTATCAATGGTTCAGGCTCTTGGTGGAGGTGTCATGGTGTGGTGGATCTATCCTGCCTTGTATCAATGGTTCAGGCTAGTGGTGGTGGTGTCATGGTGTGCTGGATCCATCCTGCCTTGTATCAACGGTTCATGGATGTGCACCCGACAAATCTGCAATCATGTCAATATGGACCAAAATCTCTGAGGAATGTTTCCAATACCTTGGTGAATCTATGCCACTGAGAATGAAGGCAAAAGGGGGTCCAAGCCGGGACTGGCAAGGTGGACCTAATAAAGTGGACCTAATAGAATGTATATACCTTTGCCTCGCTATCATTTCCAGGGATGTCAAACGTGGTAATTTATTATGAAAGGACATGAATGATACTAAATAAATGAGCCCTGTGTATATTGGAAACCATTTTAAAACCTTAATAAAAAATTCATGCCAATATTGTATGTACTTTATACAATTGTGCACCAGTTTTGGTTTTGTTTTAATTTTTTTTGTTTTGCTATAATTATAATTAGGGATGAGTCAAATGTACCTGGGTTTGATTCAGTGACCGTTTCTGAAGTTTGGATCCTGAAGGCGAACCTTCGATGCCAGTAATAGCCATTTTCTGGGCTAATAGGCAAGAGACTGTCAAACACCCGGAGCTGGGCAGTGGCCTGAGGGATATGTACCAATGCTAAAAAAAATAAATACATTTAAAATGATCGTTCAGCAAGAAGAGGGTCTTTTCAGGCAGCCTAAAGGTTATAACTTTTTTTTTTTTTTTTACTTAATGGTTGAACTGGATGCACTTTTGTCTTTTTTCAGCTAGACTATGTAAATGTAGATGCCTCAAAACTATACGTGGTTTCACAGAACATTACAATTCTCAGGGAACAGCATCAGTGACAACATATTGTGGCATTAAATACAACTGCATACGTTGTCATTTTGTTGCCTTTTCTCATTGGCTGTAAAACAGCAGTGGCCACCCAATATGGCTGATTTTCATTCCAAAAAAAAGTCTTCATTGGGTTGTTTTTTATTCAGCAATAATTTGTTGTAGTGTCATACCATAAGTGGGCACTGGAAATAGAAGAGACAATACAGATACCAAATACTATACAAAAAATATAGTTCATGCTATTACCTTTATGCACATTGCCAAAGAGTGGCAAAAGAAGTCACATACGATCTTAGTTTTACTACCTTTCTGTATTCTGTACAAAGTTTCACAAAATTTGTCAGCCCATAACACATCAAAACACCAACCCACATTCCAGAGGTGAGGCCAAACTTAAAAACGTCATTGCCATGTTTTAGAGACAACAGCCAAACATGTCGCAGTGGCTGGAGAGTATGGAAGCAAATTGATTTGGAACTTGGGCAGCAATCCAAGAGGGAGAGATTATTCAATGTTTGCTCCTGAAATAACAACTAGAGAATGTTTTTTTAAAGAGAGGAGTCATTAATACTGTATAGACTTGCTTCCCATTATGCAAGCATTTGTACTTGGTAACTATGAGGCGTATGTTATGTATAAATAATTTTGCTTATTATGTCAGAATCAAGAGCCAGAAATATTTCTCGGACTCACTGCACACCATGTAAGTGTTGTTACTAGGCCACAATGTAAGATAGAGAGACGTGGCCAGCTAACATGTAACTAAACGGTTATTTTCCAGAGACACATACAAGAAGAAGAGGACATGTGACAGGTCCCAGAAGACTATGGGGCCATTCACAAAGTACAGCACTTCTTGCGCATTTGCAGAGGGCACCCGGCTGTGAAGCTGCAAGTTTTTGTAGTTGTTGACTGTTGTTTTATTTTTTTATAGGTGGAACTCTGCTTTTAGTCTTTTTGATAATCTGCTATTTCAAAGGGAGAGAGCCAGCAGATTATATGTAAAAAAAATAAAAAACAATAAATAAAACTTGTCTTTTCCTTGAATGGAAGATTTGCAGCACACCTTTTCATATATAGTCCACAATTTTGCAGGGAGAGAGCAAGCACACTGCACTTAGAAATAAAAAAATAATCATGATAGAATTTGGGGTGGTTTTTAAATGTGAGTGTATTTATGTTGGAATTTTATTTAATAAAATAAAATCGGAGTATACGGAGAGTGCTATTTTTGCTCCCATTTTGTATTTGCATGTACATTTGTTGGAGAGTGCAATAGTGCTGGCGGACAGCAAGAGCCTGAAGGAGGGCAGATGCCTAATAGCCTATGGAGGGGCCAAAAGCGTGTTATGACCTTAATTGCTTACCAACCGCTCTATAGCAGATATACTGCTACATGGCAGCTGCTCTGCAAAAAAACACATACATATACGTGATTTTGCATTTCTGGGTAGGGATACACTCGCGCCGCATTAATTTCACTGCACACTGGTGGAAGACATCTGGGCAAAATTTGAAGGCTGGACATTTTTGTTTATGTATTTGTATTATGCTACATCTAAATCTATAAAATATGGTTTATAGACTGGATACATACTAAATATAGAACCATTTATCCAACGATCCATCTAGACTAGAGCCTCTGGTTTATAGACCAGATACATCCTAAATATAGAACCATTTATCCAACTGTCCATCTAGAGCCTCTGGTTTATAGACCGGATACACCCTAAATATAGAGCCATTTATCCAACTGTCCATCTAGAGCCTGTTATTTTATAATCACATGCTGATAATAGACGGGCAACAAATATAAATAAAAATATTCCCCCTCCGCTCCACTAGTATAAACAGACAAAACCCTAGATTGATGCAAGCTGCTACCACCTATTCCCAATACCTCAGGATGTATAACATAAATAAACAATATTGGTGAAGCGCTTCAAATATAAAAACTCGATGTGTATAGTACAATAATGTTAAATACGCATAAAGTGGCCCCACTGTATGGATAAACGAAATAAATGAATAAACTAGTGCTTAATATTGCTCAAATATATGAATACCAAGTGCTAAAGTGCAGACAGGTCATGAAGTTGCTGACTATTATTATTAGTGCCAAAATAAAGTATTTGCGAAGTAAATAATAAATACAAGAAAATATATTGCACACTCTAAATAAAAGTGACAAGTGCTCTAAAAAAATGACTATAAATATGGATCAAAATAGAGTCCATAATAAAGTGCAATAACAGGTGCTTGACAGTTGATGTGCAAACAACGCGATATCAGTGCTTCAATTCTTCACTCCAAACATGATGCGTGTTAACATGCCACACATGTACATCTTAATCCGAAAGTGGCTAGAGTGCCTCCTCACCTTATCAATGCAACCCCTAAGGGCCACAATGCTTTAAGCAATAGTGCTCCACACAACTGGAGATCTCTGTTAATTGGCTCCTGTAGTACCACTCAGCCTCCTCTGCCAGGTCACTTTTGCCCTCAGATGGTCACAACACCAGGAATATCATAAGGCCGTAAAGAGGTAGACAAAGAGAGCCTCCATAGTGAAGTACCGTTTAATCCAATAGCAGACAAAAATAAGCCAAAAGGAACACTCACAGTGTTTGCAGGTATCATACAGCAGGTTTCCCATGTGCTGTGGGTGTACTGCAAGGTCCTGGGTGTCCAAAGATGGCGTCTACCGGATATGCGTTACCGGAAGTACGTCACCATGCTCTACGCGTTACTCCACGATGTCACGTGGCTTCGACAGTATCTGATCCTGGCAGAGGAGGCTGAGTGGTACTACAGGAGCCAATTAACAGAGATCCCCAGTTGTGTGGAGCACTATTGCTTAAAGCGTTGTGGCCCTTAGGGGTCGCATAGATAAGGTGAGGAGTCACTCTAGCCACTTTCGGATTAAGATGTCCACGTGTGGCATGTTAACACGCATCATGTTTGGAGTGAAGAATTGAAGCACTGATATCGCGTTGTTTGTTTGCACATCAACTGTCAAGCACCTGTTATTGCACTTTATTATGGACTTTATTTTGATCCATATTTATATTCATTTTTTTAGAGCACTTGTCACTTTTATTTAGAGTGTGCAATATATTTTCATGTATTTATCGTTTACTTCGCAAATACTTTATTTTGGCACTAAGAATAATAGTCAGCAACTGCATGACCTGTCTGCACTTTAGCAGTTGGTATTCATATATTTGAGCAATATTAAGCACTAGTTTATTCATTTATTTTGTTTATCCATACAGTGGGGCCACTTTATGCATATTTAACATCATTGTACTATACACATCAAGATAATAGATGGGACTCCCCTTTAATGACATTACTGTCAAGGTGGAGAACTTTCCTATTATAGGGTGGATGGGGACATATGGAGTAGAACACAGAGACAAGAAGAGCCTGATTGTACCGACACAGGAAGTGATCCCACAAATGGGGAGGAAGTGGTGTCAGGTGCAGACAGGAAGTGATGTACAGGTCTAAAAAGTAAGTTTCCAGAGCTCTGAGTTAGTATGAAGTAGAGATCAGGCAGCAGAGGAGGTGGTAAGATCTTATTTTATATTTACACCTAGTAACACCCATCATACTGTCCTCTTCCTCCATAGTCACCGTGATGTCCATCCTCTTCCTCCATAGTCTCTGTGATGTCTGTCCTCTTCCTCCATAGTCATGTTTGTCCTCTTCCTCCATAGTCACTGTGACATCTTTTATCTTCCAAAAAATTCTCCATCTTTCCTCTTAAACACCTAAATGAACTATTCTGGATAAAACAAAAGTGTATATATATATATATATATATTTATGAACCTTCTCTCAACCCACTTTGGTTCGGTCACATGATTCGGCTTCCATGTGTCCGGCTGCATCATGGGAGCCTACAGGTAATGTCAGCTTCTGGCTTTTACAGACATTGTTGGTCTATTGTGCAGCTGAAGCCGGCTGAAAATAGGTAAGTATATACATTTTTTTCACGCAGGATAGTTGGTATAAGTGTTAAGAGGAGGTAGGGAGCATTTTAAGACTAGTTAGGCTTTAGCTGGAATTCTACTTTAAACCTCACCCTGGAGATCATCTGCTTGCTGACCGGAGAGGTGAGGAGGATCTTGAGAGGTTAAATGACATTACTGGTTTCTTTCAATGCAGAGCAATACTCTGGTGAAATCTGGTGACCATTTAACCATCACAGTGCCTTCACCTCATTCCCTGAAACCCAAGAGAAAGAATTGCAAGAAGATTGTAAAAGTCACCAACGAATTCCATGATCTGCTGACAGGAGAGGTGAGCGGTGCCGGGGATTCTGGGACGTTCTCCAGTAACAGACAAGGGATGTGTCTGGATGGTGACTGTATCATTGTGTGTGTCAGGTTCCTATAAGGTGTCACTGTCTATTTCTCCATGGAGGAGTGGGAGTATTTAGAAGGACACAAGGACCTCTACAAGGACGTTATGATGGACAATCGGCCGCCCCTCACATCACCGGGTAAGAGGAGACTTTATTGTAAAGGAGAGAACAGTACGGAGGGTCCACCTAGATCCCCCTTCATCTGATAAACACACAGAAACAATGGATTCAGTCAGTGTGTGTGTTTCCTACAGATGTTTCCAGTAATGTGAACCCACCAGAGAGATGTCCCCGTCCACTGTATTCCCGGGAATCCACACAGGAAGATCACACCATCCCCCACCATCATCAGGTAGATGGATCCAGTCATGGGAACCCACCAGAGAGATGTCCCAGTCCTCTGTATTCCCGGGATTCCACACAGGAAGATCACAGATTTCTAAGCTATGAGAGGACATTTTTCTATGTTATTTCTTTTTCCTTTTTCATAAATGTATTCCATCATCTTTGGGGTTTAGGTTGAAGAACTGAAAGACATCAAAGCTGAGATTAAAGAGGAAGAAGAGATGTCAAAGAGTGGAGCTCAGCAGTCTATAGAGGAGGGTGGTCCTCTTTATTCCCCAGATTCCATACAGGAAGATCATATCATCCCTCACCACCATCAGGTAGATGAGACTAAGCAATTGGAACTCCGAGAGAATTCTAATCTTTAGGATGATATTCTTCTATGTGATATCTTGCTCCTTTTTACAATTGTGTTCCAACATCTTTGGGGTTTAGGATGAAGAACTGAAACACATAAAAGTTGAGATTAAAGAGGAATTGACGCTGGTGATTGGAGCTCAGCAGTCTATGGAGGAGGGTGGTACTCTGTTTTCCCGGGATTCCACACAGGAAGATCACACCATCCCTCACTATCACCAGGTAGATGGGAAAAACATAAAAGTGGCTCCAGACTGTATAAGATTATTCTCTTCTCTTATCCTATTGGTCGTCAAGTTTCCTTTCTTTTTGTTGGTTTAGCATGAAGAACAGATGTCTGTGAAAGATGAGGTTAAAGAGGAGGAAGAAGTGATGACTGTGATGGGTCATCAGGAGTCTATGAAGGAAGTTGGGATGATGGTGACAACTAAAGAAGAGGAACCTTCTCTAGATATCAGCACAGGTGAGTAACGAACACTAAATACAGAACGTGTTCAAGGATATAGGTTGCTGACTGGGGATATGTACTGTAGGCTTTCACATCAGTTAGAAATGTTGATGATATATGAGCGCTGGGTAATAAAAAGATAGAAAGCAGCCAGCATCCAGAGGAAAACCTCAAATACCTCCAATGTGAAATACAATAGACAAACATAGGATGCAGTGCTGAGAGATGTCACATAAATTAATGTCACATAAATTAATGTTACATGAATTAATGTTATATAAGTCTAGCATCAGGAGAATAAGTTCTTAGTAAAACCCATACGGTGCAACGTGACAGTGGTGATGAATAAAACATGAAGATAGTGACTTTCGTGGCTGTTGTGGCTTATGGAAAATGAATGTACATTGCAATAACCAGATAGCACAAATGATTGTGCGTTGGATTAAATAAGACCTACTCCACGGTGCTCGGGGTTCGGGAACTCTGTATAGTGATGAAGTCGTCAGGCAGGGATTAGCCACCAGGTGTCATCCATCCAGGACAGGTTACCTCTCTCCAATATCACCACATCAGGCAGATCAGGTATAACAATATCCAGCAGTGTCAATCTTGGCCACCAGGAGGATCCCATATTTAACCACTTGCCTACCAGGCACTTATACCCCCTTCCTTACCAGGCCAATTTTCAGCTTTCAGCGCTGCCGCACTTTGATTGACAATTGCGCGGTCATGCAACATTGTACCCATATGAAATTTTGATCATTTTTTTCTCACAAATAGAGCTTTCTTTTGGTGGTATTTAATTGCCACTGGGCGCTTTAATTTTTGCGCTATAAATAAAAAAAAGTGCAAAAAATTTGAAAAAAAAAAAAAAAATTTCTTTGTTTCTATTATAAAATTTTTCAAACAGGTATTTTTTCTCCTTCACTGATGTGCGTTGATGAGGCAGCACTGATGGGCACTGATAGGCGGCACTGATGGGCACTGATAGGCAGCACTAAAGGGCACTGATAGGCAGTACTAATGAGGTGGCACGGATAGGCGGCACTGATAGACAGCACTAATGAGGTGTCACAGATAGGCGGCACTAATATGCAGCACTGATAGGCGGCACTGATGATGGGTACTGATAGACGGCGCTGACTGGCATCACTGCTGGGCACTGACTGGCACAACCCCTGGGCACTGACTGGTGGCACTGACTGGCAGCAAATGCTGGGCTGCACTGGTGGGTGGCACTGGTGGGCAGCACTGGTGGGTGGGTACAGGTGGGTGGGCACAGGTGGGTGGCACTGGTGGGCACAGGTGGGTGGGCACAGGTGGGTGGCACTTCTGGGCACAGGTAGGTGGCACTTCTGGGCACAGGTGTGTGACACTGCAAAGTGGCACAGGTGGGTGCACTGCTGGGCACAGGTGGGTGATCTGCTGGGCACAGGTGGGCGGAGCTAGTGGGCGCACTGCTGGGCACAGGTGGGCGGAACTTGCGGGTGGCACTGCTGGGCACCGATCATCAGGGCACTGATCATCAGTGTCCTGATGATCGGTGCCGATCCCCACTGTGACAACTGCCGGTTCTCGGCAGTACTTTTCTCACGATCTGATAGCGTGAGGAAAGTGCAGCCGAGAACCGGCACTTGCATTTCCCTGTGATCAGCGTGTCATTGGACACCGCTGATCACGTGGTAAAAGGCCGCTGGGATCAGCCTTTTACCACATCACATGATCAGCTGTGTCCGTAGGACACAGCGATCACGGAGATCGCCGGGTGCGCGCCCCCTGGGGCGCGCAGGAGAGCGCGTTCTGGGGGGACGTCATATGACGTCCACCCAGAACTGGCCGGCCGCAGTGAAGCCGTCATTCGGCTATCTGCGGTCGGCAACTAGTTAAGCATGGATCCAATGCAACAGAGCACCTTAGGGGAAGGGGGCTCAAAAGTGCCAAAAATGAGCCCAAAAGAGAAAATGCTCCAATAGTGTAGTACTTTAATAATCAAAATGAGGTAATAACAGCAAAAAATGATAGGTAAACATACACTTACATGCCAAAATTCCCTCCCTTTGATAAAGTGTTATGAATTCTGAATTCAAGCCACAGTACACTGTGAAGACAGTGAAGCATGGTTGTGCAAGCATCATGATATGGGGATGTTTCTCATACTACGGTGTTGGGCCTATTTATCGCATACCAGGGATCATGGATCAGTTTGAATACATCAGAATACTTGAAGAGGTCATGCTGCCTTATGCTGAAGAGGAAATGCCCTTGAAAACACCAGTAAACGTGCAACATCTTGGTTCCAGACCAACAAGATTGACGTTATGGAGTCTAATATTCACTTTTCTTCAATTTTTTTAGAGGAACAACACAAATTTGATCTATTTTTCTTCATGTTTTGATTTGGATTAGAATGTGTAGTGTTCCCAATGCATTTGTGTGTATGGAAATAAAAGCTATTAGAAGGATTTTGAGCTTTATTCACTTTTTTCAACACACTGCTATTGTTTTGCACACAACTGTATACATTGTATACAGACCGGGGGAGGGGGGGACTCACTTCTGAGAGATACTGTGTGTGTATATATACATTGTATACAGACCGGGGGAGGGGGGGACTCACTTCTGGAGGATACTGTATTCATTATGTATATACAGCAAAAAAAGTAAACATACACTTACATGCCAAAATTCCAATATGGCTGCCTAAGCATGAATAGGGCCATGCGGTGGGTGAATGGTGATTAGGGGCAACTCACTAACGCATTTTGTGTCATAACACTTTATCAAAGGGAGGGAATTTTGGCATGTAAGCGTATGTTTACCTATCATTTTTTGCTGTTATTACCTCATTTTGATTATTAAAGTACTACACTATTGGAGCGTTTTCTCTTTTGGGCTCATTTTTGGCACTTTTGAGCCCCCTTCCCCTAAGGTGCTCTGTTGCATTGGATCCATGCTTAAATGTGGGATCCCCCTGGTGGCCAAGATTGACACTGCTGGATATTGTTATACCTGATCTTCCTGATGTGGTGATATTGGAGAGAGGTGACCTATCCTGGATGGATGACACCTGGTGGCTAATCCCTGCCTGACGACTTCATCCCTATACAGAGTAACCAAACCCCGAGCACAGTGGAGTAGGTCTTATTTACTCCAACGCACAATCATTTGTGCTATCTGGTTATTGCAATGTACATTCATTTTCCATAAGCCACAACAGCCACGAAAGTCACTATCTTCATGCTTTATTCATCACCACTGTCACGTTGCACCATATGGGTTTTACTAAGGACTTATTCTCCTGATGCTAGACTTATATAACATTAATCTATGCGACATTAATTTATGTGACATCTCTCAGCGCTGCATCCTATGTTTGTCTATTGTTTTTCACATCAGTTAGTATGATCTCTACAAGGACGTCATGATGGACAATCAGTCGCCCCTCACATCACCGGGTAAGAGGAGACTTTATTGGAAAGGAGAGAGCAGTACGGAGGGTCCACCTAGATCCCCCATCATCTGATAAACACATAGAAACAATAGATTCAGTCAGTGTGTGTTTCCTACAGATGGATCCAGTCATGGGAGTCCACCAGAGAGATGTCCCCGTCCTCTGTATTCCCGGGATTCCACACAGGAAGATCACACCATCCCTCACCATCATCAGGTAGGTGGATCCAGTAATGAGAACCCACCAGAGATATGTCCCCATCCTCCTGTATTCCCGGAATTCCACACAGGAAGGTCACACCATCCCTCACCATCATCAGGTAGATGGATCCAGTAATGGGAACCCACCAGAGAGATGTTCCTGTCCTCTGTATTCCCGGAATTCCACACAGGAAGATCACACCATCCCTCACCATCATCAGGTAGGTGGGCATCTAGACCTAAATATGTATTCTATGCTTTTGAGATGACATTCTTCTATGTATTCTCTTGTTTTAATGTCTACTTTTACATCTGAAATGCAGCTTTTGCCCCTCCCCCCACCCACCATTCCTGTTGCTAGCTCCTTTAGGCACCTTACAATCCCCACCCCCATTCTTCAGATCAGTAACACCTTCCTGTCTTGTCCCTCCCCCAGCCTGTGACTGGATAGTGAAAGGAGAAGCAGCAGACTGATGAGCTCATCTCTCTGTCACTCTGCTCTCTCCTGCTATCAGCATGTCCCTTGTTAGAACGAAAGCACAGTTGAGTGGCTCCTTGTTCTGCTGCTCCCTCTCCCAAACTGAGCTTTTATGCACAGATACTGCAAGAGCCTGATACCGTGTCCCATTCAGGTACTTACACTGCTTACATTTATTTTTAACACAGTTAGTGATGTAGTAGGGAACGCAAAGCTGCTGTCATTTGTGTCTTTTATATCTGCCTAGAGTTCATTTTAACAGATGTTTTTTTATTATTTTGGGGTTTAGGGTGAAGAACGGATTAATATAAAAACTGGGATTAAAGAGGAAGAAGAGGAGACGTATGTGGGAGGGGATCAGCCGTCCATGGAGGAGGTTGGGATGGTTATGAAGAGTGAACAGGAAGAAATTTCCCCACCTATCAACACAGGTAAGTACAGGCACTATGGAAAAACGGGTCACAGTCTCATTTTACTTCTCAGTAGAAGATTTGTAGTTTAAGGATAAATGTTAGATAATTCTCAGATCTTCACATCGTCCTGCAGGCAGGTGCTAAATGGTTAAATATGTGCCTAATAAAGGGTTAATGTGTGGTGTTTCAAGGGTTAACACTTGGTGCTGTGATGTACCTTCCCCCACATGAGTCACTTCCTGCTTCTGAAGAGATATATATGCAGGAGGAGACCGGACCTTGTGGTCTACAAAAAAAAAATGTAAGCCTGGGTAGAATTCCCCTGGAGGTAGACCAATGGTGCGCGAAAGCTCACAGTGTCCTTCCCGGCACTTTGAACAGCCTAGGAGTAGGAGAACTACGAAAACAGCTCCCCCTTTCTGGCTTGGGAACAGACAGGAGGGCAAGAAGTCAATGGGCAGGCAGGCGGTGGCTATGAAATTGACTACCAGACTCCGTGACGCTCCCAAGTCAGGCCCAGGTGGTCCCTCCAAAGTCCAGAACAGCACTGACAGTCTGACCGACAAACAGTCCCCTGCCTGCCTTTTCTCTCATCCGTGACCGTCCCACATTGTCACACGGGAGGCTTGGGCTCCATAACAGATGACATCACATACTGGCGCTCACGCTCAGTCCACCGCCTCCACCAAACCCGCCGCCCTCCTGGCTGCCCGAACACACAAAGTAGCAGGAAGTGCACTCGGATGGTCTCCGATGACTGCACACGTGCAATTCTGAGCCATATTTTTCATTGGCATGCTTTCCCTGTTATGGGCACTGGCTGCCCGTAAAACCACAGCCGGTTGGTGACATGGCCTGTGGGACCAGGACCTCCATGGTTGGTGTCACCACATAGATAGGAGACCAACAAATGTTCGTTCGCTGATCTCCCTTCCCTAATAAGAGCCTGGAAGTGATGTGGACTGAGGATTGGTATAGCCCGCACTCATCTCCCCGAAGAGTAAACTTCACTGAACGAGTAAAATGTGCATAGAAAATGGTTTACGCGTTTTGGCAATAAGCCTTCGTCCTAGCCATAAAGTACAAGTCAGGACATTACATATATATATACCAAATTTAATTGGTATATAATATTCAGTGTATATATAGAGTGTCTGCCAGAAGTGCACTCAACTTCTTTGGTGGACCATGGCGAGGCCTGTTCTGAGTGGAACCTGTCCTGTTAGACCGCTGGATGGTCTTGGCCACCGTGCTGCAGCTCAGTTTCAGGGTCTTGGCAATCTTCTTATAGCCTAGGCCATCTTTATGTAGAGCAACAATTCTTTTTTTCAGAGAGTTCTTTGCTATGAGGTGCCATGTTGAACTTCTAGTGACCAGTATGAGAGAGTGAGAGCGATAACACCAAATGTAACCCACCTGCTCCCCATTCACACCTGAGACCTTGTAACACGAGTCACATGACACCGGGGAGGGGAAATGGCTAATTGGGCCCAATTTGGACCTTGTCACTTAGGGGTGGACTCACTTGCCAGCGGTTTAGACATTAATGCCGGTGTGTTGAGTTATTTTGAGGGGACAGCAAATTTACATGTTATACAAGCTGTACACTGACTACGTCACATTGTAGCAAAGTGTCATTTCTTCAGTGTTGTCACATGAAAAGAGAGATTTAAATATTGACACAAATGTGAGGGGGGGACTCACTTCTGGGGGATACTGTGTGTGTGTGTGTGTATATATATATATATATATATATATATATATATATATATATATACATTGTATACAGTCTGGGGGAGGGGTGGACTCACTTCTGGGAAATACTGTATATATACACAGTTGTGTTCAAAATAATAGCAGACAGACATCACTAACCTGATCAATCACTGTTTTTGGTAGAAATGATATTTCTACATGGCAAATAATTTACTAGCAGGTGTAGTAGAGTAATAGAAATCCAACAGACCCAACAGTCATGACATGCATGCTGCTGATTCTGTGTAATTGAATCACTAATTGAAAGGGGCATGTTCAAAATAATAGCAGTGTGGAGTTCTATTAGTGAGGTCATTCATTCTTTGAAAAACAGGTGGCAATTATTGCCCTTATTTAAGGAAGGAACGCAGCAAATGTTGTACATGCATTTCTCTCTGAAATTCTGAGGAAAATGGGTTGTTCCAGACATTGTTCAGAAGAACAGCGTACCTTGATTAAAAAGTTGATTGAAGAGGGGAAAACATATAAAGAAGTGCAGAAAATGATAGGCTGCTCAGCTAAAATGATCGCAAATGCTTTAAAATGGCAACCAAAACCCGAAAGACGTGGAAGAAAGCGAAACACTACCATTGGAATGGATAGAAGAATAGCCAAAATGGCAAGGACTCAGCCAACAATCAGCTCCAGGAAGATCAAAGAAGGTGTAAAGTTACCTGTGAGTACTGTTACAATTAGAAGACGCCTATGTGAAGCCAAGCTATCTGCAAGAAGCCCCCGCAAAGTCCCACTGTTGAAAAAAAGACATGTGCTGAAGAGGTTACAATTTGCCAAAGAGCACATTGACTGGCCTAAAGAGAAATGGCGCAACATTTTGTGGACTCATGAAAGTAAGATTGTTCTTTTTGGGTCTAGTGGCCGGAGACAGTTTGTCAGATGACCCCCAAACACTGAATTCAAGCCACAGTACACTGTGAAGACAGTGAAGCATGGTTGCGCAAGCATCATGATATGGGGATGTTTCTCATACTACGGTGTTGGGCCTATTTATCACATACCAGGGATCATGGATCAGTTTGAATACATCAGAATACTTGAAGAGGTCATGCTGCCTTATGCTGAAGAGGAAATGCTCTTGAAAACACCAGTAAACGTGCAACATCTTGGTTCCAGACCAACAAGATTGACGTTATGGAGTCTAATATTCACTTTTCTTCAATTTTTTTAGAGGAACAACACAAATTTGATCTATTTTTCTTCATGTTTTGATTTGGAATAGAATGTGTAGTGCATTTGTGTGTATGGAAATAAAAGCTATTAGAAGGATTTTGAGCTTTATTCACTTTTTTCAACACACTGCTATTGTTTTGCACACAACTGTATACATTGTATACAGACCAGGGGAGGGGGGGACTCACTTCTGAGAGATACTGTGTGTGTATATATACATTGTATACAGACCGGGGGAGGGGGGGACTCACTTCTGGAGGATACTGTATATATATTCATTGTATAGAGTGCGGTGGAGGGGGGACTCACTTCTGGGAGATGCTGTATATATTTATATACATTGTATACAGTGCGGGGGAGGGGTGGCTATGACGAAGGCTTATTGCCAAAACGCGTAAACCATTTTCTGTGCACATTTTACTCGTTCAATAAACTTTGCTATTCAGGAAGACGAGTGCCAGCTTCACCAATCCTCATCCAGTTCCCCCTGTGCTGGGAAGACACACAGAGCCAGAGCACCGACATTCCACCTCCGTGGGGAGGATCTCTGGGTGGAGCATCTACTTGCTCAAAGCCATGTGAGTGACATCACTTCCTGGTCCGACTGTCACTTTCCAGGGGCGCTGTGGCTGGGGACAAAAACGAATGGAGTGCAATCTACACTTCATTACCTTCAATCAGAGGCAGGAGAGATATGGACACTTTTCTGATCGATTTTGGAGGGAGAACAGGAGCCCAGCTGTGAGATCGACATTTCCACTTATTCCACTGACGGGGGAGGACCTAAATCTCCAGTTATTTGTGAATTCTGACATTTCTTCCATTTCTCTCCATCAGATGGCGCTGATGTCAGGAATTCCTCGGAGAGAGGTTTTCAATTATCTGCTGATTGGAAGTCAGAAGATAATGCCATCACACAGGATTCTCCAGGAGTGAATCCAAATACACCCAATATCCATCACAGACCTTCCTGTCCGGAGACATCGATGGATCCCTCTGATCAGGGGGAATCTTCTCACCAATCACGTACTAGGAGTGCAAATGTCCATTTAGGATCTCATACTGCAGAGAGATCAACAGATCCATCTAATCCCGAGGAATCTTCTGCACCCCATGAAGAAGCTCATCGAGGGGACAATCTATTCTCATGTTCAAAGTGTGGGAAATGTTTCAGTAAGAAAAGATACCTTGTTACACATCAGAAAATTCACTTGGGTGAGCGTCCTTATTCATGTTCAGAGTGCGGGAAATGTTTCCATAAAAAAACTCATCTTGTTACACATCAGAGAATTCACACAGGTGAGCGTCCCTATTCATGTTCAGAGTGCGGGAAATCTTTCACTCAGAAAGGAATCCTTGTTACACATCAGAGAATTCACATGGGTGAGCGTCCCTATTCGTGTTCAGAGTGTGGGAAATGTTTCCCTTTGAAGGAAGAACTTGTTGTTCATCAGAGAATTCACACAGGTCAGCGTCCTTATTCATGTACAGAGTGCGGGAAATCTTTCATTCATAAAGGATACCTTGTTAATCACCAGAGAGTTCACACGGGTGAGCGTCCTTATTCATGTACACAGTGCAGGAAATCTTTCGCTCTTAAAAGAGAACTTTTTGTACATCAGAGAAATCACACAGGTGAGCGTCCTTATTCATGTTCAGAGTGTGGGAAATCTTTCACTTGTAAAGGAGACCTTGTTAAACATCAGAAAATTCACACGGGTGAGCGTCCTTATTCATGTTCAGAGTGCGGGAAATGTTTCACTCAGAAAGGAATCCTTGTTACACATCAGAGAATTCACACGGGTGAGCGTCTTTATTCGTGTTCAGAGTGCGGGAAATCTTTCACTCAGAAAAGAGACCTTGTTACACATCAGAGAATTCACACAGGTGAGCGTCCTTTTTCGTGTTCAGAGTGCGTGAAATCTTTCATTCATAAAAGAGCCCTTGTTAAACATCAGAAAATTCACACGGGTGAGTGTCCTTATTCATGTTCAGAGTGCGGGAAATGTTTCCATAAAAAATCTCATCTTGTTACACATCAGAGAATTCACACGGGTGAGCGTCCTTATTCATGTTCAGAGTGCGGGAAATCTTTCACTCATAAAGGAGACCTTGTTATACACCACAGAATTCACACGGGTGAGCGTCCTTATTCATGTACACAGTGCGGGAAACCTTTCGCTCGTAAAACAGAACTTGTTGTACATCAGAGAAATCACACAGGTGAGCGTCCTTATTCATGTTCAGAGTGTGGGAAATCTTTCGCTTGTAAAGGACACCTTGTTAAACATCAGAAAATTCACACGGGTGAGCGTCCTTATTCATGTTCAGAGTGCGGGAAATGTTTCCATAAAAAATCTCATCTTGTTACACATCAGAGAATTCACACGGGTGAGCGTCCTTATTCATGTTCAGAGTGCAAGAAATCTTTCACTCAGAAAAAAGACCTTGTTACACATCAGAGAATTCACACAGGTGAGCGTCCTTATTCGTGTTCAGAGTGTGGGAAATGTTTCACTCAAAAAAGAGACCTTGTTACACATCAGAGAATTCACACAGGTGAGCGTCCTTATTCATGTTCAGAGTGCGGAAAATCTTTCACTCAGAAAGGAATCCTTGTTATACATCAGAGAATTCACACGGGTGAGCGTCCTTATTCGTGTTCAGAGTGCGGGAAATGTTTCACTTCGAAAGGAGAACTTGTTGTTCATCAGAAAATTCACACAGTTAAGCGTTCTTATTCATGTACAGAGTGCGGGAAATCTTTCATTCATAAAAGAGCCCTTGTTAAACATCAGAAAATTCACATGGGTGAGCGTCCTTATTTATGTACAGAGTGCGGGAAATCTTTCGCTCATAAAGGAGATCTTGTTGTACATCAGAGAATTCACACAGGTGAGCTTCCTTATTCATGTTCAAAGTGCGGGAAATCTTTTAATTTGAAAAAAAACCTTGTTATTCATCAGAGAAATCACAGAGGTGAGCGTCCTTATTCATGTTCAGAGTGCGGGAAATCTTTCAATCCAACAGAAAAGTGTAATGTGGATGTGGAGGAGACCTGTCAGAAAATGTAGTGTGGATGGTGGGAGGAGAGCTGTCGGAGAATGTAGTGTAGATGGGGGAGGAGAGCTGTCGGAGAATGTAATGTGGATGGTGGAGGAGAGCTGTCAGAGAATATAGTGTGGATGGTGGGAGGAGAGCTGTCAGAGAATGTAGTGTGGATGGTGGGAGGAGAGCTATCAGAGAATGTAGTGTGGATGGTGGAGGAGAGCTGTCAGAGAATGTAGTGTGGATGGGGGAAGAGAGCTGTCAGAGAATGTAGTGTGGATGGGGGAAGAGAGCTGTCAGAGAATGTAGTGTGGATGGTGGAGGAGAGCTGTCAGAGAATGTAGTGTGGATGGTGGAAGAGAGCTGTCAGAGAATGTAGTGTGAATGGTGGGAGGAGAGCTGTCTGAGAATGTAGTGTGGATGGTGGTGGGAGGAGAGCTGTCTGAGAATGTAGTGTGGATGGTGGGAGGAGAGCTGTCAGAGAATGTAGTGTGAATGATGGGAGGAGAGCTGTCTGAGAATGTAGTGTGGATGGTGGTGGGAGGAGAGCTGTCAGAGAATGTAGTGTGGATGGTGGAGGAGAGCTGTCAGAGAATGTAGTGTGGATGGTGGAGGAGAGCTATCAGAGAATGTAGTGTGGATGGTGGGGGGGAGAGCTGTCAGAGAATGTAGTACAGACATTGAGAGAAGAGACACATCTCCGGGGTGCAGAGTGTTTAGTGATGTGGACTCTACTGAGAGAACAATGGGTGGTGAGGATGTAGACACTGATGATAAAGGGATGTCCCTACCAGGTTGCTATTATTGAGAATGCAATGTGTTTGCTGAGGACTTTTCTGCATTGTAATGTAAAATTCCACAAGAGACTGGATCTGATAAGAGCAGCATCTCCTTTTGGAGTTCATTCATAGTTGATGATAAAATTCTCAAACACCCTTTATCAGGATAATTACTCAGATCTAGGGCTCTATGCACTGAACACTTCCAGGAAATTCCAGATGAAAAAATGTTTGATAAAAATGGGAAGATGTATTATCCACGAAATAGAGTGATTATACTTTACAGTTATCTTACTATCTATATATATATACATACACACACACCAATAACTTACAGTGATGTCAATTGTGTAAATTTACCATAAAGGATACTAAATAAAGGACTCTTGTGTATACACTGTATCCATTTTGAAACATTGTTAACAATTCATGTATTCATGCAGTTACTGTGTGTACTTTGTAAATCATGCGCATCAATTTCAGTTTGGCTTTCATTCTTTTGTTTTTTCATCATTATAAATATTGATGATATGAACTTACCTGGGTTTTATTCGGTGCCGGTTTAGCGAATGCTACTGAAGTTTGGATCCTGAAGCCAAACCTTAGATATCAGTGATGGCCATTTTCTGAGCTAATAGGCAAGGGTGATTGTCCAAAAAAGGGAACTGGGCAGCGGCCTGAAGGATGTGTGCCAATGCTTTAAAAAAATGTTAAAAATTATTTTTCAGTCGCGTCTGTGGGGTTGATGGTGACATGCTCCACATTTGTTGGTCCCATCCACTGGCGCATTGTCTATGGATTAGGGTGTATTACTTGGTAGTATCGCTTACACAAATCAATGTCAGGAGAAACCAGTGGGACACTTGCCTCCACAGACTTATAAAAGATGTGCCATGGTGGTCTCGTACCTTTGATCTCCTTCATTTTTATGGCTACAAAGCAACCCACAGTCCACGTGTAGAAATCCCCTACCCTTAGTTTTGTGGAGGCCAAGTACAGAATACAAGGCATTTTTATTCATAAAAAGCTCACTTCGATCCTGGAGGACGAACATGATACATTTTTTAAGTCTGGCAGCCCTAGCTTGATTACCAACTGGTCTCTTGTTTTACTATTCACTTGCTTCATTTGGGATCCAAGAGTTTATTAGGGTAGTCCTACTTCACCATAGCTTTCGGGAACAGAAACCGCTGTACCCCGTGGCAAAAGTTCCTCTGCCCCTTTTTCCATTTTTTTTTTCTCTTGGTTTTCAGAGTCGTTCACCTACTTTCCCCCTCGCTTCAGGGTCACCCTTTTATTTTTTCTTACAGCAAATTTTGAGCCACTGATTTGCCACAAGATTTGCAGCACACCTTTCTTGGATAGCCCACAATTTCATAGGGAGAGAGCAAGCACAAATCAAAAATAAATGCATTTATCAGGAGACTGAAGATGTCACATTTTCAAATTCAAAGATTGAATAGAATTGCACCACACTTGCCAAAATAAAGAAAAAATGCTTTTATCAGGAGACTGAAGATGTCACATTTTCAAATTCAAAGATTGAATAGAATTGCACCACACTTGTCAAGGCTTCACTCGATTTTTTACCGCAAATTTTGAGCCAGTGATTCGCCGCAAGATTTGCAGCACACCTTTTAAGTCTTTCTTTGTTATGTCAGTGTGGCTGCAGCTGCATTTTCTCCCTGAAGCCTAAAATATGGGTGTCCCTATAGAGGAGGTACAGCCAGCACTGAGCCCCGCTCCTTCTGCTGCACTCTGGCACCATATCTCTTCTGTTTATTGCAGATTAAGTTGGAACCCACCACCAGCTATACTGGGCACAAAGAGTGAAACTGTCTGCTATCACATTTTGTTTCTCTCAGACAAGTGTACTAGCTAGCTTATAGTGTTGTCAGCTTGTGTTTTGGTGAATAAAAGTGTACCCCTGGTAGTAGGTCCAGATTCTGCAATAAAATAGAAGAGATGAGAAGGCCAAGCACTTCACAGCAAAGCATAGGAGGAGGAGTAGACAGGAGTTGTATGGGCTCTGTATGCACCGACTGTCACACCCCCTCTCCCAAAGTCTAGAACTTCATCTACATTTGTCAGTTTTGTTGGTTAGTGGTGGCAGTGCCAGATATCCGCCAACTGCTCCTGTGGGACTTATGCTCAAATCTAAACATGGACTGATTTATAGTTCAGAGAGTTCCTAAATATAGAACCATTTATCCAACCGTCCATCCAGAGTCTCTGGTTTATAGACCGGATACGTCCTAACTATCGAACCATTTATCCAACCGTCCATCCAGAGCCTCTGGTTTATAGACCGGATACGTCCTAAATATGGAACCTTTTATCCAACCGTCCATCCAGAGCCTCTGGTTTATAGACCGGATACGTCCTAAATATACAACCATTTATCCAACCGTCCATCCAGAGCCTCTGGTTTATAGACCGGATACCTCCTAAATATAGAACCATTTATCCAACCGTCCATCCAGAGCCTCTGGTTTATAGACCAGATACCTCCTAAATATAGAACCATTTATCCAACCGTCCATCCAGAGCCTCTGGTTTATAGACCGGATACATCCTAAATATTGAGCCATTTATCCAACCGTCCATCCAGAGCCTCTGGTTTATAGACCGGATACGTCCTAAATATAGAACCATTTATCCAACTGTCCATCTAGAGCCTGTTCTCTTATAATAATCACATGCTGATAATAGACGGGACTCCCCCTTTAATGCCATTATTGTCAAGGTGGAGAACTTTCCTATTATAGAGCGGATGGGGACATATGGAGTGGAACACAGAGACAGGAAGAGCCTGATTGTACCGACACAGGAAGTGATCCCACAATTGGGGAGGAAGTGGTGTCAGGTGCAGACAGGAAGTGATAGACAGACAGGAAGTGATGTAAAGGTTTAAAAAGGAAGTTTCCAGAGCTGTGAGTATGAAGTAGAGAGGAGGCAGCAGAGGAGGTGGTAAAATCTTATTTTATATTTACACCCATTATGTTTGTCCTCTTGCTCCATAGTCTCTGTGATGTCCGTCCTCTTTCTCCATAGTCACTTTGAAATCTTTTATCTTCAAAAAAATTCACCATCTTTCCTCTAAACACCTAAATGAACTATTCTGGATAAAACAAAAGTATAATATATATATATATATGAACCTTCTCTCAACCCACTTTGGTTCGGTCACATGATTCGGCTTTCATGTGTCCGGCTGCATCATGGGAGCCTAAAGGTAATGTCAGCTTCTGGCTTTACAGACATTGTTGGTCTATTCTGCAGCTGAAGTCGGCTGAAAATCGGTAAGTATATACATTTTTTTTCATGCAGGATAGTTGGTATAAGTGTTAAGAGGAGGTAGGGAGCATTTTAAGACTAGTTAGGCTTTAGCTGGAATTCTACTTTAAACCTCACCCTGGAGATCATCTGCCTGCTGACCGGAGAGGTGAGGAGGATTCTGGGAGGTCACATGACATCATTCTTATCTCTATTAATAAAACACGGACCTGACCGGAGAGGTGAAGAGGATCTTGAGAGGTTAAATGAAAAAACATTACTGTTTGCTTTCAATGCAGAGCAATACTCTGGTGAAATCTGGTGACCATTTAACCATCACAGTGCCTTCACCTCATTCCCTGAAACCCAAGAGAAAGAATTGCAAGAAGATTGTAGAAGTCACCAATGAATTCCATGATCTGCTGAGAGGTGAGCGGTAACGGGAATGCTGGGACGTTCTCCAGTAACAGACAAGGGATGTGTCTGGATGGTGACTATATCATTGTGTGTGTCAGGTTCCTATAAGGTTTCAGGGTGTCACTGTCTATTTCTCCATGGAGGAGTGGGAGTATATAGAAGGACACAAGGATGTCTACAAGGACGTCATGATGGACAATCAGCCGCCCCTCACATCACAGGGTAAGAGGAGACTTTATTGTAGAGAGCAGTATGGAGGGTCCACCTAGATCCCCCCCATCATCTGATAAACACATAGAAACAATGGATTCAGTCAGTGTGTGTGTTTCCTACAGATGGATCCAGTCAAGGGAACCCACCAGAGAGATGTCCCCGTCCTCTATATTCCCGGGAATCCACACAGGAAGATTACACCATCCCTCACCACCATCAGGTAGATGGATCCAGTAATGGGAACCCACCAGAGAGATATCCTAGACCTCTGTATTCCCGAGATTCCACACAGGAAGATCACACCATCCCTCACCATCAGGTAGGTGGGACTGAGCAACTAGAACCTTAAAATGATTTCTACGCTATTTTTCTGTTATTTCTATTTTCTTTTTCATAAATGTATTCCATCATCTTTGGGTTTAGGTTGAAGAACTGAAAGACATCAAAGCTGAGATTAAAGAGGAAGAAGAAGAGATGTCAAAGAGTGGAGGTCAGCAGTCTATGGAGGAGGGTGGTCCTCTTTATTCTCCAGATTCCATACAGGAATATCACACCATCCCTCACCATCATCAGGTAGATGGGACTAAGCAGTTGGAACTCCGAGAGAATTCTAATCTTGAAGATGATACTCTTCTATGTGATATCTTGCTCCTTTTTACAATTGTGTTCCAACATCTTTGGGGTTTAGGATGAAGAACTGAAACACATAAAAGTTGAGATTAAAGAGGAAGAGACACTGGTGATTGGATCTCAGCAGTCTATGGAGGAGGGTGGTCCTCTGTATTCCTGGGATTCCACACAGGCAGATCACACCATCCCTCACCATCATCAGGTAGATGGGAAGAACATAAAAGTGGCTCCTGACTGTATGAGATTATTCTCTTCTCTTATCCTATTGGTCGTCAAGTTTCCTTTCTTTTTGTTGGTTTAGCATGAAGAACAGATGTCTGTGAAAGATGAGGTTAAAGAGGAGGAAGAAGTGATGACTTTGATGGGTCATCAGGAGTCTATGAAGGAAGTTGGGGTGATGGTGACAACTAAAGAGGAACCTTCTCTAGATATCAGCACAGGTGAGTAATGAACACTAAATACAGAACGTGTTCATGGATATATATTGCTGATTGGGGATATGTAGGCTTTTACATCAGTTAGTATGATCTCTACAAGGACGTCATGATGGACAATCAGCCGCCCCTCACATCACCGGGTAAGAGGAGACTTTATTGTAAAGGAAAGAGCAGTACCGAGGCTCCACCTAGATCCCCCATCATCTGATAAACACATAGAAACAATGGATTCAGTCAGTGTGTGTGTTTCCTACAGATGGATCCAGTCATGGGAACCCACCAGAGAGATGTCCCCGTCCTCTGTATTCCCGGAATTCCACACAGGAAAATCACACCATCCCTCACCATCATCAGGTAGGTGGGCATCTAGACCTAAATATGTACTCTATGCTTTTGAGATGACATTCTTCTATGTATTCTCTTGTTTTAATGTCTACTTTTATATCTGAAATGCAGCTTTTGCCCCTCCCCCCCACCCACCATTCCTGTTGCTAGCTTCTTTAAGCACCTTACTGATCTGAAGAATGGGGGTGGGGATTGTAACACCTTCCTGTCTTGTCCCTCCCCCAGCCTGTGACTGGATAGTGAAAGGAGAAGCAGCAGACTGATGAGCTCATCTCTCTGTCACTCTGCTCTCTCCTGCTATCAGCATGTCCCTTGATAGAACAACAGCACAGTTGAGTGGCTCCTTGTTCTGCTGCTCCCTCTCCCAATCTGAGCTTTTATATACAGATACTGCAAGAGCCTGATACCAGGTGCCATTCAGGTACTTACACTGCTTACATTTATTTTTAACACATTTAATGATGTAGTAGGGAACACAAAGCTGCTGTCATTTGTGTCTTTTTATATCTGCCTTGAGTTCATTTTAACAGATGTTTTCTACTATTTTGGGGTTTAGGGTGAAGAACGGATTAATATAAAATCTGAGGTTAAAGAGGAAGAAGAGGAGATGTATGTGGGGGGGGATCAGCCGTCTGCGGAGGTTGGGATGGTTATGAAAAGTGAACAGGAAGAAATTTCCCCACCTATCAACACAGGTAAGTACAGGCACTATGGAAGAAACGGGTCACAATCTCATTTTACTTCTGAGTAGAAGATTTGTAGTTTAAAGGAAAAATGTTAGATAATTCTCAGATCTTCACATCGTCCTGCAGGCAGGTGCTAAATGGTTAAATATGTGCCTAATAAAGGGTTAATGTGTGGTGTTTCAAGGGTTAACACTTGGTGCTGTGATGTACCTTCCCCCACACGTCACTTCTTGCTTCTGAAGAGATATATGGAGGAGGAGACCGGAGCTTGTAGTCTACAAAAAATAAATGTAAGCCTGGGTAGAATTCCCCTGGAGGTAGACCAATGGTGCTCCAAAGCTCACAGTGTCTTCCCGGCACTTTGAACAGCCTATGAGTAGGAGAACTACGAAAACAGCCCCCCCTTCCTGGTTTGGGGACAGACAAGAAGGCGAGAAGATAATGGGCAGGCAGGCAGGCAGGCGGTGGCACACATATGAAATTGACTACCATACTCCGTGACGCTCCCAAGTCAGGCCGAGGTGGTCCCGACAAAGTCCAGAACAGCACTGACAGTCTGACCGACAAACAGTCCCCTGCTTGCCTTTGCGCTCATCCGTGACCATCCCACATTGTCACACGGGAGGCTTGGGCTCCATAACAGATGACATCACATACTGGCGCTCACGCTCAGTCCACCGCCTCCACCAAACCCCCTGCCCTCCCGGCTGCCCGAACACACACAGTAGCATGAAGTGCACTCGGATGGTCTCCGATGTCTCCGGGACTGCACATGCACAATTCTGAGCCATATTTTTTACTGGCATGCTTTCCCTGCTATGGGCACTGGCTGCTCATAAAATCACAGCCGGTCAGTGACATGGCCTGTGGGACCAGGACCTCCATGGTGGGTGTCACCACATAGACAGGAGAACAACAAATGTTCGTTCACTGATCTCCTTTCCCTAATAACAGCCTGGAAGAGATGTGGACTGAGGATTGGTATAGCCGGCACTCATCTTCACGAGTAAAATGTGTATATAAAACGGTTTACGC